>NC_063191.1:5517802-5607116 GCF_017589495.1 Alosa alosa
CCTCTCTAGACTCACACACTGAGATGAATCAGAGCCAGTCTTCCTGATCCACACTACTAGATGCAAACATGAACAACATGTAGATACAAGTCTGCATCAGCTGAACTGTGTGACCAGTTGGTCACATAAACAGAATATAACCATATAAGTTTGACCATTTCTAACATTTAAACCAGTATTCAGACCGTAAAGGAGAAATCCGGCAAGTTTTCACATAGATCTCCATTTCTCGAGGTCTTGAGGTCCCCGAGATTGTTTTCATTTTTTCCGTACCGACAGTACTCAATGACTTTGATCATAGATCTATTTGAAAACTTGCCAGATTTCTCCTTCAATATCAAAGGACCCTCAAGACACAAAGACTGGATGGTTCTGACCTGCAGGAATGTGACATCATCAGATTCCATCTGCTCTTCTATGGCTCTGATTGTGTCTGTGAGAGATGAGATCTCTCTGCTCATCTTCTCAATCTTCTCCTTCATCATCTGACTCTTCTGCTCCTCTTCCTCCCTCAGTGCAGCTATCCTGGCTGCCTCTTCATCTTGTAGAAACTGGTGAAGCTTCTCAAACTCCTCCTTGATCTGCCTCTCTGTGTGTTGGGTCTGAGTCTAGAGTAAGACAACAAGAAGGCCAAGGGATTTAAAACTGTGAATAAACACATTTCATTTCATTTCATTTAATTGTTTTTTCTGCATCAAACATTGGTGTATAAGTAAGTATATATACTTTTTTGATCCTGTGAGGGAAATTTGGTCTTTGCCTTTAGCCCAATCGGTGAATTAGTGAAACACAAACAAGCACACAGTGAACACACAGTGAGGTGAAGCACACACTAATTCCGGCGCAGTGAGCTGCCTGCTACAACGGCGGCGCTCGGGGAGCAGTGAGGGGTTAGGTGCCTTGCTCAAGGGCACTTCAGCCGCGGCCCACTGGTCGGGGCTCGAACCGGCAACTCTCCGGTTACAAGTCCAGAGTGCTAACCAGTGGGCCATGGCTGCCCCATACATGTTGTAAATATGTTCTTAGGCTACAGTTTTTCTCAGTCGCTTTGGCACATTTCTCAGATCAAAATGGTAGTTCTCAAAACTGCTTATTCAAACTCCATATCATCTCATCACTTGTGCATATCATTTAAGCAGTTTCTCCCCATCTTGAACAAACAGCAACACCTAAGTACATCCATGCAACTGCTTTTGTCCAAATGTATGCTGTTTTTTTACATTCTTATGTAATGTCATGTTGGTCAAAATGCACTATACTGATTCCACGCTGAATAGTCCTAACTCATAAAACAAATTGGCCTTATTTTCTTCGCTTGAGTCATTACATGCAGTATTGAACTAGCTGTCAGAGTCTGTTCAGCATACATACTATGTGACCTGACAGACAGGAACCTCAGGATGTATAGAAAGATGTCCAGTGGTGCAATGTTCTGGCCAAGGAGTGTTTTACTATATATCGGTCATTTTTCATTTGCACAACGCTGTAAAACCTTTTGTTTTCTTAATACTGTTACAATGTCTGTCAACAGTAAAAACTTTGAAACATACCCACTCACTTGCAGTCCGGTGGACAGCCCATAGAGCCCCATTGTGGACCCGGAAATGTTGAGTACACCAAAGTTTTATGATAGAAATATATAGTATGGGTTCCCAGCATGCAGAAACTGCCGGATGCTAATTTGCATATGTTGGGCAATTTGTGTAATTGAGCTAATTAGCATAAATTAGCATAATCGCCTATATTGATCATATTATAAGAGCTGCTTGGCCAAAATGGTCAATGATAGTATGTTTTTAGGGGTTACTGGAGATGTCCATATCTGACATTCATCAAGATGCAAAATTTTAACTTGGTTTGGTCACGTTTTTACTCTCATTAACCTGATTTTGCTCAATTTTTTTGGTCCAATTTATACAGATTTTTGGAGGATAGGGCTGTAGCGATATACAGTAGGGCTGTAACGATACACCAACCTAACAATTCGATTCGTATCACAATTTTTGACCCAAGGTCGGGCTAGACATTTCAATAGCCTACCTTAGAACACCAGAGGATTACAATATAATATATCTGTATTATTTTATATCCTGATATTAAAAGAGAGAATACTGAATGGCTGATATTTATGACAGCACACTTTATGCAGATTAGCCTATAGCTTAGGCATACTATTTCTATTACAACTCTACCACATTCAGCTGTCTGGTTGAAGCCTGGAAATATTGTACACAAAGAAGCATAGTTGGCTAGCTTATCATAGTCTACTGATTGGACTGTTAAGTTTCCTCATGTGTGTTTAAGGTAATACTCTTCTCGTAGGGACAAGCCCTTTTGGGAAACATTGGTATTGAGATGATCACTCAACTTGAATGCAAGAGCTTTAACAAATATGTGCAGCATGCTAATGATGCTAAGCAGATTTAATAGAGTAATGATTGATGAGACAGCGTTGTCTAATCAAAAGCTTTATTAAAGGTCGGGAGCAGGGACATCGGCACAGAACATAGCACACGCCAGGGAAGTCAAGAACACTCGCACCTTACACACATAGGGTTGGACGCAGCCGCATCCATACAGGCACTAGCACACATAATAACAACCCCAAAGTTCTCCCAGAATCCCCAGTGCGAAACATTGTGGGAATCTCAAGCACAGTCCAGCACGCTGACGTTACACAGCTCCCCCAACAAGCCATTGCCGTCCTCGGCACATTCAGTCCAGCAAAGTCTCTGGCACTGCCACACAGCAGGTGGGGTGCACACACCATAAAGAGCCCTAATCACCCAGGGGAACCACAACCACCAGCAGCCCAATGCGGTAGTGCTGGCAGTCACCTGGCCTGTCAATAGGTCCCCAGCTCCCTTCAGAGAACGCCCCCTCAGGTCGCGCACTTTCGCAGTGTGCACCACTACAACGTTCCTCCAACACCTGGCGGGGCCTAGCCTCCACTGGCACAGACTCCCCACCACTGAACACCATAACTGGCACCGCACCTCCAACGCTCTGCTCGGCTGTCTCGCCAGTCGAGGCAGCAGACTCCAGCTCCATCAGAGCCCGGACCACGCTGCGCAATCGGGCTACAGCTACTGACGTTGGCGCCCCTCCTCTGCTGCTCGCCGCCGCGATAGCGGTCCTCCGCTGCTCCCCGGCCAGCTCCACTGGCCACGGTTGTGCCAAGGCCTAGACCTCTCTCTGGCTCGTGCCATCGGATTTCACACAGCAAGCTTTTTTTCCCCTTATTTTCCTAAAGAGCGCCGGCGAACAGGCCAACAAGAACAGGCACCCGCACAGCATGGTGCCTCCCACACGCACCCAAAGGCTTAGAGTTCCGTTTTTCAGAGGGCCCTTCCACCGGAGCTGCCCAACCGTCTCGTGCCTCAAATGGCTCCGCCAACTGTCCATCCTCAAGGCACCACCTCCTTGCCGCTCCACTCTGCTCTGCTCAGAGACATGGGGCCACCGCTAACTCCGACCTAAAGCTGCCTGGCGGGGCCAGGGGCTTAAGGTCTTCTCACGGTGAAGCAGGTCGGCGTCACCACCTCATCTTCCAAGGTCGCATGAAGCCCTTCTCCGCTGTGTCCACTGCATCGAGACCCTCTTCAGGCTAGCATTTCTCCCATAGCCAGGCCCAGGCGACGGCTGGTCTCCTCCCGTGGCTTCTACTGAAGGCCTCTGTAAGCTTCAAGTACCCCTTACAAGGGCTCTCTTCGGATCCTTTTGCTTGGGCCTCCACCTAGCGGTGAGCATGGATGGATTATGAACTCTCGGGCCCCTGGGCCCAGATGTATTAAGGGCCCCCCACTAATTGTCGCATGTGGAAGGGGGGTTTGGGGGTCCTTCCTCAGAAATGTTTTAATTTGTTTGATGTGATTTCCTGCATACTGGTGCATTTTGGGGATGGACTAAATTCAATCAGATTCATACACCATACATCCTGATGTGTTGATATTGAGGCAATGATTTCATGCAAAGGCTTGGGCTTCAGGGCCCCCTGACCCTGGGCCCGGTAGGTCCGTGCAGTAATTCATCCCTGGCGGTGAGGCCTCCCATTCCCGGCTCCTCCAGCACTGAAGACACTGTCTCCTACAGAACGCAACTTACTCCTCCATGGAAAACATGCCCATCTACAGGTGCTGCTTTGGAAAGCAGCAGACCGACCTGATCCACCGGCTGTGGATATCACCGCGTTTGGATGGAGTAACACCGTATGAAGAAAGGAGAGGAACTCACCCACCCTCGATTCAAGTCCTGTTGCTCCTGCTGAATATATATATATATATACACAGCTAAAAGAGCAGAAGGACAGGGATGAAGAGTCTGGAGAAGATGGCGACAGGACAACGGATGAGAACAGGAGGAGTAGTAGAGGCTAGTTCTTCCCTTTGTTACTCAATTGTGAGTCACAGCAGAGGGCCAGTGAATAGCTATTTCCAAAATTATTGTGGAATTCAGAAATAACTTGAAATTATTCCTGAACACTGAACATTTTTATCCTCCAAAAATCTGTCTAAATTGCCCCCCAAAACTGAGTCTTGAAAATGTCAGATATGGACTCGGCATCTCCAGTAACCCCTAAAAACATACTAACATTGTCCATTTTGGCCAAGCAGCTCCTATAATATGATCAATATAGGCGATTATGCTAATTTATGCTAATTAGCTTAATTACACAAATTGCCCAACATATGCAAATTAGCATCCGGCAGTTTCTGCATGCTGGGGACCCATACTATATATTTCTATCATAAAACTTTGGTGTACTCAACATTTCCGGGTTCACCTTTCTGTCAACTAGACTATTGCATTCAACCCTCTCCACAATAATGTGTGATTTTGTAGTTTAGAAAATAGTGCTGCCTTGCTTATGGATATAAAAAAAATACTACTGTGATATTGACAACAAGAAAAATCAGTTTGAATATCTTAACATAAACATAAACAATGGCGTAAGGATTTGTCATTTTGATTGCACAGACAGTTTCATTGGTATGAATACTTGCTTTTGAGATATGGATAAGCACTTTGAGCAATTACACTTTTGCATGCAGTTAATCCACTATGTGGTGCAGTTTGCACTAGTTGTGCTGAGAAATTGAAGAGTTATTTTCTGAAATGCTATATCCACTTTTTTAAAAATGCATTTTCATAAATATTTTGTTTTTATATTTTGTTTTCCAAGTAATTTCAGTGGAACTGTAATTGGGTTATTGTTATTTGATGTATTTTTACTCAATCAAAATAACACAACTGCAATTTGATATTACCTGAAATACACAATTAAATAACATGACTTGTTGATGTCTTCAAAACTGGATTTATAGCATTTTGGAAAATAACTCTTCAAAGAGCATTTATCCTTTCTTAATGCACTAACTGTTGTGCAATGTTAATAATGATTTGATAAATGCACCAAAGTGACTGAGATAAACTATAACATACAGTAAGTCATCACTCTCACCTTAATGTAATCAGCTGTTTTATCACAGTTGAGTTTTGTGTTTTCAAAAGCCTTCAGCTTCTCCTTTAAGGGACCCAGTCTGATTATGAGCTCCTCCTGGAACCAAGGAGGCAGTGGGGGTCACATACCTGATAACTGATAACTTTACTAACAAACAACATACATCTTTCCAGGGTTTGGCGGCATTTCTCTCAGTGTCTCTTTGGCTTTTACTGAGATTTGGAACATTACAGACATTTGGGAAAAGTGGAACATTTCAATGAGCCTCTTGACTAAAGCAACACTGAGTCAAATGAATGTGGCATAACATGGATAACACTGCTAAAACAACACATAGATGCAGTTCAGGATGTTTCTCAATACATTTGGAAGGTCTTCAGCAAAGGATTGAAATGAAAGTGCTGCCACCTAGTGTTGAATTATAGTAACAATATTTTGATTCCTGTGATTGGTAAATAATTGTATGTAATGATGGAGTAAACATTAGGCTGTATCACATATTTTATAATATATCTATTAATATTGTTCATTATCAAAATCAGGATCTTGTTCATCAGTCATAATCAGTCTTACCTTCCGGTCAGCTGCTGCTTCATCAACAGGACTGAACTGGTGACTCCTGTGGATTTTTGAGTCTCGGCACGAGTAACACACAAGCTGCTGATCATCATGACAGAACAGACTGAGTGGGTCACCATGGAGACTACACAGTGGTCCTCTCTGACCTCTCTCCTGTAAGTACACCTCACACAAGTTTTTTAACGCCAGGTTAGTTGGTGGGAGGTCCTTTGATGACCTCCTCCTGCACACTGGACATTCTCTGGATGGTTTGGTATCCCAGAACCGCTTGAGACAGACCTTACAGAAGCTGTGGCTACAAGACAGGAGCACAGGGTCCTTGTAGATCTCCGTGCACACAGGACAAGAGAACTCTTCTTGCAGCTTTGAAGCCATTTTCTAAGTTGTTGTAAACAGCGTCCCCAGAGCAAACCTCCCTCCCCGTTGTTGCTCTCTCACTCACACTGACTTACTTTCACTTTCAGGAGGCTGAAAATCAAGTCACTCTCTAAATCCTCTGGGCGTTTTATCTTACATCTGCAGGTATGGTTAACCAGTCCAATGTCTTTTGGAAAACAACTATATCCAGCTAGATTGTTTCTGTTTAATTCTCACCAAGTAATTCAGTAGAGGTGTAGCAGAGACCTAAGCTTCACTTCCTCCTTCAGGACGGGTGAGTCAGAGGGAGGGATCTGGAGGAGCTGCAAGCTGATTGGTCAGTATCACATTCCTTCACAGAACCAGTTGTTCAGTCCCTTCAGGTTCAGGTTCAAAGTAGCAGGTTCAGTGAACTTTAACTGACTAGCATCTAGCATCAACACACAATACCAGTGCTTATTTATCTTCTATCCACACAACTGATCACCTATTTCTACTACAGACTTGTTCATTCACAGAGATCTGAATGTGCTGTGAATGACACCTACTGTATGCACACTCACAGCAAATGTGGACAGTTTACCAGCTGGGTACAGCACTGAAATATGTGTTATATCTTAATAACAATGTAATCCGTAATAAATGAATAGACCGGAGGCCGCGTGCCATTAACTCATTTATATATGAAACTTAAAAGATACGGTACATAGAGCAACCTGCCCAATAGGGGGCGCTTCAGTACAGTGGCCCTACAGGGCCAGAATTAAGGAGTGTAGAACTCCAATACACCACAACATGCTGACCATAAGGGCTCCAATCAGTATTTCTACTGATTATTATTATTCCTCATTGTCCCTTTGTAATAGTGTCTGGGGAAAGATGTTTTTAAAATTAAAATGTTTGTGTGTGTGTATCTGTTCCCTGCCTTTCAAGTTATCACATGTCTGGGAAGGAAACCTAACAGGTAAAAGGAGATGTAATTACACGATAAACACCACTAGATGGCAGTATTAACAATGAGGCTGTAGCGATAGCACTTCTAAAGCGTCATTTCTACATTTGATGAACATATGCACAAAATAAGTGTTAAACATACACCCTCAAATTTCCAAGAAAATGTATTTAAAATGAATGAACATAACCAATGGAATTAGGATTGTTACAGTTTATATTTAGTGCAGAGCTCTAAATGACCACTACAAATGGCCACTAGATAGCAGTATTTATATTGACATGTGAAAGCTCCATATACATTTGAAGTCATTTACATAAACATTTCCTATCTATCTACAGCTACAAAACACCATCATGATCTGCTCAGAAGACAGGAGGAGACTTGTGATTGGTCAGGACTCTGGAGTAATGAATGAATGAATTAGTAGCATGAGAATATTCCTAGTAGAAGAATGATTATCCTCCAGTCCGATGCTGTTTTAAGTATATGTATAAGTGTAGATACTCTTTTGATTCCATGAAGGAAATTTGGTCTCTGCATTTATCCCAATAGCGAAACACACTCAGCACACAGTGTACACACAGTGAGGTGAAGCCCATACTTACCAGGAGCTGTGAGCTGCCTGCTACAGCGACGCCCAGGGAGCAGTGAGGGGGTTAGGTGCCTTGCTCAAGGGCACTTCAGCTGTGGATGTGGGCATGGGAGAGCAGTGCTCAACCACTTCCCCCGCCCACATTTTTCCTACTAGGTCGGGGATCAAACCAGCAACCCTTTAACAACAAGCCCAAAACAAGCCCAAAGCCCTAACCAGTAGGCCACGGCTGCCCCAATGTTTTGATTTGGGAGAAAGCACAGGATAGAAATGTTTCACGTTTAAGAGATGTTTACTTTTGATCACATACACCAGTGTTTCTCAAACTTTTTCAGACCAAGGACCACATAACCAAAAAAAAAAACCCTTCACGTACAACCTAGCAAAAAAAAAAAGATTTCAACAGTGTATTACACAACAGACCTGCTCACTGAACCACCTTGCTTATTGTCTTTGCACCTTGCTTATTGTGTCAGAGGATTTATATGATTTAAACTGGCGTAGCTTACATAAGCAGTGTTGCAGAACTGTTTGGATTTACATACAAGTTGGATCAATGTTGCAAACAACTCATCTATATTATATTTTACCATATCTGCTTGCGGACCACTTGGGGTGGCTTGCGGACCACCAGTGGTCCCCGGACCACACTTTGAGAAACACTGACATACACTCTAGTCTGCCACTGAGTGTTCCCATGGCAACCAATCTTTTTAAGATTGGAATATGAGATCTCCATAGTATTATCCTAATACTCATATTACTCATAATGACCTCTGCAATTGGTATAGAAATGGCTTTTTGGAATGTATGCATCTTGAGTGTTAAATGATTATACTGCCCCAATACGTCTTTGTTAGAAATTGATGGATGTGTTCTTTCTTATCTCATTTATTGTACGTCATTAGACCTTTAGCCCATTCAACATTACAACATCTCTCAACCTCGTGGCTTGGTTTTCATTCTGACGTAGCCTAGGCTACACCATCGACTGTGTGAGACCCTGTAAGATGTGTGCCTCTCCTCTACGGTTCAATACTGAATATCCATATTTATTCTGTTTTTCTTGTGATATAGGCCTGTCAATACACTGCATAGGCCTCTATATTAGCCTACTACTCGTATAATGTTACTGTTGTTGAAAGTATCACTGTGAACTTCACATCGCCCTGGATTAGAGCATCTGTTTTAATGTCTAACTCAGAGGTCACCAGCTAAAATCACATGAGGTCGAGTAAGCCATCGCTCCTCTCTTGTTCCGGACATTATAGATAGGGGATAGATACTGCCTCGTTTCAGGCAAAAGAAAGTCAGTTTTGTTAACAGTTTAACTGAACGAAGTAGGCCTATTATTTTTGCAGAAAAGTGTTTTTGCATGACATGCATTGTATGGCAATCCTTATCAAAAATGGTGTTCTGCAACACTGCCTATGTAAGCTATGTCAGTTTAAAACATATGAACCCTCTGACACAATAAGCGTGCTAAGACAATAAGCAAGGTGGTTCAGTGAGTAGGCCTGTTGTGTAATATACTGTTGAAGTAGGTCTACTGTGTTTTTTTTTAGCTAGGTGGTCTGTGAATTTCTTTTTTATTGGTTAAGTGGTCCTTGGTCTGAAAAAGTTTGAGAAACACTGATTTTTCAGTTTTTTCTGATTGCTTATAAGCACATTTTTTGTAATTATTGTAATTATTTTTGCAAAACTCTACACGCAAATAGGAAAACCTTTCACCAAATCAGCAAAACATTGTAGTTCTCTTGCAAAAGCTATCACACCTTGCTTAACTCTTCACACCTTTGTAAAAATGGTGTTTTCAAGCCATCACAATAATAAGCACACAATGTGCCAACTACACACTGATGGTATGAATAAAAAACACATCTGGCTTTTCCTTTCTCTGTGCACAAGGTAGACTACTGTATGTCAGTTTGAGGTCATACTGTTGTCATAGTTCTGTAAACATACAGGGATCCAAACTTCAAGTATTGGTGTTTATTTACACACATCAAAACAAACACATGTGTGTTTTTCCAAGTCAAAACAAAAAATAGCAATTTCACTGAGGAGAAAAAAAAATCTGTCTACATTGTGATGTCTCTCTCAAAATTTCGTCCAAGACACCGGGGCAAATATCTTCTGGAATGCCCTATCCAGGCCTGACATGATGCCTGGTCAATATCCCCACATGTAGACTGATTTTTTGCCTGTAAAAGGGCTATTTCTTACTCTTCTTACCCTTCCTCTTCCCCCTCTTGCTCCTCCTTGTCCTCTTCCTCTAACTTCACCTCCTTGTCCTTGTTGTCCTCTCCCTCTGGCTTCACCTCTGCGTCCTCTTCCTCCTCCTCCTCCTCCTTCTTCACCTCCACGTCTTCTTCCTAGGCCTCCTCTAATTTTCACTCTTCTTACTCTTCCTGCTCCCTCCAGGTACTCCACACGGATAGCTTACCTGTGGCTTATTTACACTGCTTAGGCTGATTGCAATGTGAACTAATTATCTAAAACAGTTTACACATGAGAAAGTGAGAGTTGGCAAAATAGTGTAAATAATAACCATACATGTGTATAGATTTGCTAGGAGTGTGAAAAGCAGTGAGTTGTGTTTACAGTTCCGCTGTAGGAACTGTAAACACAGGAATACGCCTGGATTCAGGGGAGAATAGGGCGGGGGAATGTCTCTGATTTTGTATAAGTATAAGTATATATACTCTTTTGATCCCGTGAGGGAAATTTGGTCTCTGCATTTAACCCAATCGGTGAATTAGTAAAACACACTCAGCACACAGTGAAGTGAAGCACACACACTAATCCCGGCGCAGTGAGCTGCCTGCATCAACAGCGGCGCTCGGGGAGCAGTGAGGGGTTAGGTGCCTTGCTCAAGGGCACTTCAGCCGTTCCTACTGGCCGAGGTTTGAACCGGCAACCCTCCGGTTACAAGTCCGAAGTGCTAACCAGTAGGCCAAGGCTGCCACTCTAACATTAAACAAAGCTTTTCTCAATAGCCAATCGCAGAGAGGTGGCAGACCTTGTAAATATGCACCGATATGCACATGTACTGGGTGTTTCAATAAAATACCGCCAACCAAAGTGATGACCTTTTTTAGTTTGCCTTTGTAGCCATCTCTGGCTAGCCTTTGCTTAGGCAAATGAGACATACTGTAACTTCTGCAGAGGTTTAAAGCAAATGTTGTCACAAACTTCAATTTCTTCAAAATCGACTCTAAACATGCTTCAATTATGTTTGTATCGACAGCCATTTCGCACTGGTTTCAGTAGGAACATTTTTTCCCCATGAACACAACGGAAGTGAGATCAGTGGGCGTCTCTGAAAGTAGCTGTTTTCTGGTTGTGAAGGTTTTGGCCCAGGAGTTCGTTCAGCATGATGCAAGCTTCTTGGTACCCAGATTAGTTCCAGCATATAATAAGGCCTCAAAACCCCACTCCCTTTTTTGGGTATACTATATATGCGTACTCCTAGCACAGACTGAAGTCCTATATGCACAGTCCTAGCACTGAATTATAGAGGACTCAGAAGCTGGAATCAAATGTATTCTAAATCTTGTGATGCATGTTCCACAGCCACAGATCAATGTCTACGTCAAGATACAGAAAAGATATCACTGACACATTACTAACTACACCATATACAGGTACCATCATACCTGAAGAAAACAGAATCTCCTTATAGACCTAAAGAGATTAAGACAAGGGGAACAAGAGCTGACAGTGCAAGCAAAAATTATCTACAGAAATATGATTATGAACATAGACAAAGTAGCCTACATAGTTTCCTATGGAGGCAGAATACATGTTCTGCACTCTTAGTTAAATAGGTTCCACATGAAACCTAAAAAGGTTCCTTCCTTTAATACAAATAAGTCACCCAAAATGGTTCTTATGAGGAATCATACAACACACCACCAATAGTTTTACAATGTAGCCTAATGACATTTAAGATAGTAGTTAGCTCACAGGCGGAATGTGGCCTATGCCATTTAACTTTCATTTTAAATTAACTGTCATTTTAAATTAACTGTAAATAATAATTTTCTGTGTTGTACCATTTCATTTTTTTCTTTTTCGAGACCTCTCGAGAGTCTTTAAAGGTTGAGACCGAGACTGTTGGTTTTTAAATGCATCTGAAATCGAGTCAAGTCCAAGTTTTTGCCATGATGTCTACATTTTATTAAACTTTAAAGTGTTGTATTCTGACACTAATAACAACAATATACTTGGATTTCATAATCAAAGTGTGACATTTAATTATATTAGCAAACAATTACACATCATTACACCTTAACAGTTTAAAACTAAGCAAGTTTTGCAACCAAACACGGTGGCAAAATGACAATTTGGATGAAAATCAGCAGAACTGCTTTATCTTTTTCTCTGCTGAATCTTAAGTATTTCAGTGGATTAATTTAGTCCTAAACCTAGTTACAGTAATTATGGAGTAATACTAATTTATTGACTTGTAGGCATTACATCTGCAAAGAAGTTATAAGTCAGAAACAAATGTCCAACCAACGGAAAGAGTTACATGGTGCCTTTAAGCTGTATCTGTTTTCAGGCATATTGTTCATTGTAGGCAATAAAACAAAAAGAAATAGATCAAGTAGGCTAAAGAGTGCAAATGACAATTTTCAATTTAAAAATAAATAAATAATGCCATGGGAGTTTGTTGCATTTCTCCTTATCCTCACAGTGGTGCACTAGATTACTACCTTCTGTTCCTGTGTCCATAGCATAGTTCCATTTGCAAATCAAACCGTTTCCAACATATTACATGACATATAACAATTTACAATAGACCAAACAATTCAATTAACCATAAAACACATTACAACTGACCACATGATACACTTAGCCACAGTAGACAAAAATACAAATCCTTTCATTGTGTATTTGATCTTATGTGTCTGCTTTACAACCCAAAATGCAATCAAATTGATTCCTATGATTATGGATATGGATGTATGATTAGGTGATCATTAATTATGTGATCATTAGTAATTTTCCATATGGCAACTGACCATGTAATACTAAAGGGCACGGGGCTTCGGGCTTGGAATCGAAGAGTTGCCGGATCGATCCCCGACCTGTAGGAACGGCTGAAGTGCCCTTGAGCAAGGCACCTAACCACTCACTGCTCCTCGAGCGCCATTGTTGCAAGGCAGCTCACTGCTCAGGGTTAGGGTGTGCTTCACCTCACTGTGTGTTCACTAATTCACGGATGGGATAAATTCAGAGACCAATTTCCTTGTATACTTGGCTTTGAAACCTTTACATTTACATATCCAGTACACTGAAATACTCAGGTTGCCATTTCAACTGGGAACTTTGTTAATGCTGTCACACGTTTATTTTTTCCTTCAGATGTGGAAGCGTTCAGCCTTTGAGTTGACTCTGAAGATGAGCTGCCATCAGTTTTATATTTAACTTTTTTTTTTTCTTCTTGAGATTTCTGTGAAAGGGTTCCGTCTTCAGGAGAATCTGAAGAGGAGGATCAGTCATCAGTTAGGAGACATGTATGTGAAAATTAGTAATCAGTAATAGTGTCAAGTCAGTAAGACACATACTTGTTTTGTGTAGCTGCCTCCAGTGCCGCTGTCTCCACCATAGGCAACAAATTACAACAACAAGCACAATGACACATGCAACAGTCCCAATGACAGCATATTCAAAATCCCCAATCACAGTACTCTGGTGAGTTGATTGGTCATCTGTGAAAACAAAGTTTACAGTTACGGTCTTCTGCTTGTAATGGTTACAGTGTTAATTAATTCACATTTGACACAATGTTGATCTTACCAAAGATAACAGACTTGTTGAAAGTCTCACTGTGAACTTCACAACGATATGTTTTGCTGTTGTCCATTGTGGTCTTAACCTGGACTCTCATCTGAACTGTTCCATCTCCATTTGGACGAGGTCCAGTCTGATAAACTCCATGATCAAGAGGAACTCCATCTTTAGTTAACTGGCTGCTGACTCCTGATAGGCTATAGTCTGCCACAAGACACTGTAAATATGAGACAGTTCCTCCTGGGATGTGTTTGCCAAAGATATGAAGCTCCATACCTAGTAAAAGGTGGAGAAGTCTTAAAAAAATTGTCGGGGTAAAAGCTGGACTGTGGGGCTGAATGGTCTAAAAAGAGTAGTGGTCATTTCTTCATCTGCAAATATTCAGTTACCCAATCTAACATTTCCTCTCAATTACAGCACTGAATATACCGACACCCCCATGACTCCATTCAATAGCCGGTTACCTGACGAACTCATAAAAACATACACAGGACAGGGATAAAGCCTACTGCTAACCAATAGGTCTGTCTGAATCAAACTTGCATCACATCAAACCAATTATAGTAAAACATCATAATCGAACTCACTCTCCTCTATATGTAAGCATGAAAATACTCAGAGCTAACTGAAGGTGATTCACAAAAGCCAGATCAGCTCTGACCCAGATCTGGTTGGTTTAGAACATTAGAGTTTTCACATCCTGGACCAGGGCCACCCCATTTGGTGGGACATTTGCTTCACACCATTTCCTGCTCAAGAGCGGACACATTACCAAATGGTAAGCACCGTAAACACACAATTTTTCATGTTTCAGATTGATGGAAATTACCTGCGTGTGCGTCATCGCTGGGCCTTGCTGGTAGATGCATCTTCAAGATAGGTACTAAATAATACAAAATATTGCCAAAATCTTTGTAAGCATTATTCATATGGTACTCTCCATCCCACTCTGATGCTAAAGGGTTGGCCTCATCACTCTGAGCCGTCCATTTAAGAGCATCAGGGTCAAAGGTCAGGAAGTCCTCACCATTCACACCCCACTTGTCAAAGGCAAACCTTTCTGAACTGTTGATTATACAACCTCGACGTCTTTGAAGACTATCTGTAATGATTTAAAAATAATTATTTTTTCCCTTTTTCTGTTCTATACCATTTTGGGTAAATCAAAATAAACAATTATGAATAAAATGCTTAATTGCCAAATGGATAAAACAACTAATATAATGTTATATTTATTCCTGTCTGCAAATTTCAAAATATTAATTTGTTTGTTTATTCATACGACCCACCTGCTGAAACAGTGATAGTCTGTTTTATCTTCTCAAATGAAGCAAAGTGCTCATAACGTTGATGTTTACACTGCTCATGTCTTTCCTCCAGTCCCTCTTGGGTGAATGCGTTTGTTACCCAGTGCTGTTGTGGTTGGTCTCTCAGTGTTGGGC
Source organism: Alosa alosa (assembly GCF_017589495.1). NCBI lineage: Eukaryota > Metazoa > Chordata > Actinopteri > Clupeiformes > Clupeidae > Alosa > Alosa alosa. Next base: position 5,532,991 of record NC_063191.1, read on the forward strand.
TGCTACAGGTAAATATCACATGTCCATTGAACAGAGTTGTCTGCTGAAACTGCAGATTACCACCTGGGCCATGATGCACTGTGTACTGGACCTCAAGTGTGTCAACATCTGGGGGTGATGCGGGTAGAAGAAAAACGCACATGAGAGTATAATTTGTCAGATACCAGAACAGGCCACGTTTTGTCAGACCTTTGGCTAACTTAAAAAAATATGTGTAACTAACCCATTCCTAGGCAGGGGCAAATCAGCTGAACCTGTTCAGACCAATGTCCATGTTTAGCATATAGATTATGGATGACATATTTAATGTGTAGCAGGGAGGGCCAGAGTTAGCACTAGGGAGCAGCAACAATTACTCAGGTCCTACTAACACCTGAACACTGCTGCTTTGCTGACCGCCGTTTTTCTACACTGTCCTGTTACAAATAACTCTGTGTCCTACATCTTAGTTTGTGTCTGCGCGTCTGGGTGGATGAATGAATGAATGTTGTGATGTCTGATATACAGTATGTATTGAGTGTCTGAGTAACTGACGCAGCTGAGTTTGTTTGTTTTGCTTGTTTAGTTTCTGTTCCCCTTGTTGTTAGCCACTGGTAAGAGGCCATTTGTGTAGCGCTGCTGATCCCCAGTGTGACAGCGCTTGGCCCATAGTTTAGTTCATTTCAGGTCACATACATTGTTATTGTTTAGTTCATTTCTGTTCTTTGCATTTGATTTCACTGTACCACTGACAGGAGGCCCTCCTGTGACTGAAGCCCTGTTTGGTGAATATTGTGTGTGTGTGGGCGTATATTGTGTGTACGTGTGTGTGTGTGGGCGTGTATTGTGTGTACGTGTGTGTGTGTGTGTGTGTGTACGCGTGTGTGTGTGTGTGTGTGTGTGTGGCCCCACTGACCCTGTGTCTTTTTCCTCTGTTTCCCAGGAGCTGAGGGCCCAAGGTAGGGTGGGATACCTTTGTGTGGCATGTCTTCTTTTCACTGGCTGTGACCAGAGCCATATAAAGGTAGAGTTGCGACAACTCCATTGACGCCAATGTTCCATTTTTTTCCAACAATGGCAGCTAATGGAAGCCTCAAATAGTTCCCGGAAGTTAACAATTAATAATAGCAACAGTGCAGTTACAGCAGTATAGACTGTTTGTAGCCAACATTTCAGACTCAGATTTACATTCCTTTGCCTCATCGAATAATAATAATAATAACAGTAATAGTAGTAAAGTAATAGTAGGCTATCACAAGAGCCTAATTATAATAATAAAGCGATGTATCGACTATGACTTTTCTGCTGCTCAGTCATATCAGTTCAACATCAAATAGGCCTAAATTAAAAGAGGCTAAAAGCCCAATAAATGTGCCACACGTAATAGCGAATATAAGATACTTGCCTATCCCATTTCAATTAGGCAGCACACCACCACGAACAAGCTGTCATTAAGTTTTTGCGTTTAGTAGGCAACTTGGCGTGGCGTTTCTTGGGCATTTAGCTTCACCATCACGTCAAGTTGTAACGCTCATCTAGGCTATGGATTTAAGTGGCTTAAAGGCAGCAAAAGTGGGATATAGTGCAACTGCTTCCCCAAAACAATTCCTCCATAACTGTGTATTTAATCGTTTGATATGTGGATAACTTTCAGTGGACTAAACAAAGGTAAAGATTTTTGTTATCACAAGGCTAGCTGGTTCGTTATATGGCGAAGCATATAGCCAACTTTGTTTGCAGCAGTGAAGCTGAGTTTGTTGTTAACATTGTTGGTAACTGTCAGGGAATTTAACCCCAACATACAAGAACCACAACACGTAGTATGGCTTTGCCCACAAACTCTGGTACCAAGAGCCTGCTAATGTAAGGAAGAATTCCTCACACCATCAGTCTCTGACTCTGCAGCCCAAAAGCTGTGTCTTTTTATTGTACAGATGCACACAGAAAATAGAAAGCAAGGCATAAGCGACTTCATTGTGACATACTCTTACCTCACCCACCCATACACACAGACAGGGCATACCTGTCAACACTCCCGATTTTTCCCGTGTTTCTCCCCGTATTTCAAGGTCATCTCCCAGCACCCTCCCGTTTTGTTATTTCTCCCGGAAAACTCCAGTAATTTGCATGGCCATCAAACTTCATTTTAAAATCATTGATGCATTCAGGTTGCCAGATTGTGTATGAAATACACCCTACACATACCACGATCACTTAGTTTCAATTTCAACCGTTTTGTCATAGGCTAAAACCTGGCAACCCAAATAAGGAAGTGGGTGCAGCCTGAGTCTCGTCGTAAGGAAGCGGGCTAGATGAATGGCCTCCAGAACTAGCTGTTGAATTTAATTGATTAACACATCACATAAACTGTTATTGAGTGTTGTTGATACACTGAACTTGTTCCTCGAACCAAATCTGACAGCAAGCAGCTTTGGAGTTTTGGAAGTAGGCTGCAGGCAGGCAGCTGGTGGATACATAAGTGGCATCGTAAGGTAATGGTAAAGTAAAAGCAACGATCGAAATTCAGTGTTGAAACACGTGTATGAAACGTATTAAATATGCAAACACAGCTCCGTTATAAACACTGACCCCGAAAATCTCCCGTTTTTGGAAAGCTAGACATGAGATGGGTGCAGTTCCTGTCTGTCTGCACACTTAACTTGTACTCTCTGTTCTTAGAACTCAGCACAACATTTAACTTGAACTCTCTGTTCTTAGAACTCAGCACAACAATATTTCTGCTTACACAAATGGTTATACAATAATAATAATTTCCTTACAGTAGTAAACGCGTTTCTTCAGTTAGCAGCAGTAGCCTAGGCCTACTGTTTTTTTTTATTTTTATGTTGCATTCATTTTCATTGGCAAAAGCTAGTCTAATATGCATGAGAACCTATAGATTTGAGGGAGCTGCAGCTTAGCATCAGCACAGTCATATTAACACAGCAGGCACTAGCCCAGTGAAGGATCGTGTAAGCCCATCCACAGAAACCAGTTTCAAATCAAGCTTGCGCTGATATGATGCATGATCACTGATCAAATTGCTATTTTCTGACAGGATGAGCACAACCAAGTTCTCTGAATCTCAATTCTTTAGCCTAGCATCTTAGTGCTGTATTCACAGCACGGTGAATGACAAACTGTGACAAAATGCTGTTGTTTATGAGTTCATAGCTGGTTATTTATCAAGGACTATATCACGTTTTTTATATGTTATTATGATCTTTCGCATCGCATTACCATGGGGTTACTGTGTAGGTAATGCTACGGTTAACTTAACATGCCCACCATTACATTGGAGAGATGAAAACTTTTAAACTTTTTTTTTTATTCTCGAGACGCTAGCTAGTTAAGGTAGTTCGCTCATTATCTCAGATCAGTGAAGAACTACCAGAGAAAACGTTGGGGAGAAAACTCAAACAAGTTAATGTTAGACTTAGACTAGCTGTGTTACAGTTTCTCGTTGAAAAATTAAAATCTCCATGCGCTTTTGTAGGCTACACGCAGTCTCAAAAACACTGTTTAGCCTACAGCTCTTGAGTCACGTACTAGGTCATTTTTTTTATAACGATAATTTAGATAGGCCTAGGCTACTTAGGGGGTGGGTGGTACTGCGTTTTCTAAAGAATCTCCCGTCTTGGCTTTGTACAGAAATTAACATACGTAAAAGCGAGAAAAAAAGGTCACCTTCCGATATTTAGCAGGCTACGGTCTGGGATTTAATTTAATCATAGCTGCCAACTTTCACGCATTGGCCGTGAGACACACGCATTTGATTAGTTTCACACACTCACACGCCACACCCACGATTTCTCACGCTGAAGTGTCAACCCGGTCGGTCAGATGCCTGAAAAATGAGTTTAGCCTATAAATCTACCTGTTGAGCAACGGTTATGCTTTCAGAGACGGTGAGAGGGTTCAAGAGCACCCTGTCTGTGGAATTTTCTAAATTTTCTGTCATTTGCGATGCTACTTCAAAAAGCCATCCCAGGCATTCCCCGGCTTCAGGTAGGCCTATGCTTTGAGTATTTTTCACGCTGAAGTGTCAGCGTGGTAGGTCAAATACCTGGCAGATGAGGTTCAACTAAACTAAACCTATACATGATATCACACATGTGAACGAAGCGGAATCTAAGCTTTCCAATGATATTAGCGCTAACGTTGCTGTGATAAATGGTTCGCGAGAAAATTATCATTGAACCGGACGTGCAATTTAGGCTAATCATATTTGCATTTTGCACAGTGCACACCCATTCTCTCGGTTGTAATATCTCACTAACCCTTCACACAACATGTGGCAAACCTAATATCACAATAAACAGCAAATCTTACCGAATCACGAGGGATATAAAGCATGCCTCTGTTTTTGAAATTGCAACACATTTCTACATAGCCTCATTGGGGCGAGAAATTATAATGTATTCTAATGTAAACTATTTGTCAGTAGGCCTACATACATTTTTGTAAATTGCTCAGTAATCCCACTATCATGGTTCTTATATTGTCAGGTTTCAGCCAATCCACTTACACAGATAAATGAATATATTTATATTGCCATGCTTTCTAGTGACATTAATGCAAAATATAAAGAAAATCAAATAAGGAGACACAAATATTGATATAAAGCCTGACATAAGCCATATGCAAACATTCACATCATGCAGATATGGGTACATCCTGAAAAAGGAATAGCCTGTAGGCTATGGCCATTACAATGACCAATATATTATCTTAAATGAACTAGCTGAAAAAACACAGGTGACCACTTCTGCATAATTTCATGGAGTGCTGAACATTTCTGAACTGTGAAATGGACCATATGTTTTGTGGTTGTGAACTTATTGCAATATCACCATAACTATTCCACCTGTGTATGCATGGTTATAATTCTGAAGTGCAAAATAGCTTAGGCTACAGCACAAATATTTCCATAAAAATAAGCAAGTCTGACCTCTGAATTTATTTTTAAAAAGTGCACCAGATTGATGCATTTAAAAGTTAAAATATACAAACATTTCTTAAATTCTTACAAAACACCCACCCACTTTTTAAAATTGTTAGTTTGGACCCCCCACTATTGCTGTGCGAAATACCAGTGCTGTTTATGCGCCAAATAAATAATAACCTATAGGTTTATGTAAAACTCCCCATTAACAGCATCCGTCACTAACCACAGCTAGACTGCACAATGGTAGGCCTTCAAAAGCATGACATTTTAAACTTTAGTTTGATATTTAATTTACTTTATCAGCTTTCATGCGTTCATTGAGCGTCCCGCAGTGCTGTAATGGAAACCTTATTGCATAGCCAAGTAGCCTATATATTCAGTTATTTTTAAATTATGCATGATTTACTTTTTATTAATTTCGTAGGCTGGCTTTATTTTGTTATATAGAAGTATCTAAATAACCTGGTAAAATGTACCAGAATTCAGGAAATTGCATCTAAAAAAAAATTCTGGGGAGGACCCCTGAAATGTCCCACCCACTTTCAGAATGCCTCCATAAGCCCATGGTCCTAGCATTAGGCTAGATCCCTTTGATACCAATGTTAATTTAACTCTGGGACCCTGGTCCCTACACCTGAGAACCAATGTACTTTTTTTTATACTATGCGGTATAATGCTGAGCGAGCCAAACAAAATTTCATAGCAAAATTTTGGTTGGCCCCACAAATCTTTTCACTGGCTGTGACTATACTTTGCCCTTGTGTGTGTGAGTGGTGGAGCACGTGTGAGCGGGTGACCCCCATGGAGGATCACTGACCTCGCTGTGTTTGTTTGCACACATGCACATGTCAGTGTACTGTGTACATTGTCTGTCCAAACCATGTTAATGAAAGCTTGATTTCTTTATTGAACCATGTCTCTTGCTGTTGAGTGTATGAACCTGATTGCTTAATTGGGTTTATTGGTGTGTTAATTATCTTTGGGTGCAAGTCATTTGTGGCATAGTCAGTTACAGGTGAAGGCCTTAAAAACGTATACCACTTGCCACATCAAACGCATCCTTTCAGTGATGCCTGTAGTTCTAAATGCATGTGTATTTGTGTGTACAAATGCACTTCTGGGGCCTAAAATGTTAGTGTGAAGAGTGTAAACAACAAATAAAAATGCTGTTTAGTTGGTTTAAGCTAATAGGCATTGCCAATTATAGACCACTTTTGCTCTAGTGGCCAGGTTGGGATTAGTGTCACACACACACACACACACACACACACACACACACACACACACACACTAATCAGCAGCAGAGCAGTCATGAATAGCATATACATGCAGCATTCCAGCATATAAACTACAAGGAATTCCTCAGCAACTGCAATTTTGACATTTAAAAATCTTCCATCATTTCCATATTATACAATTGCTAAATCTGTTTCAGTTTCACATATCAAATGTTTGCCAATGCGTTTTGCATTGCTAAAACATAACACGCATCTTACTGTATACTGATACTGTCAAATGTATCTGTTAACAGATATCACATATTTCCTTAGATATCAGTGATACGGGTTTTGTTGTTGCAGTAGCACAAGAGCCATATGAGAGACAGTGTCACTACAGTCACATGTAGTAGTGTCTGAGAATGATGTAGCAACGTATGTGAAAACAAGACCTGTATAGTTTAAAGGGAAACAGCTACGTGTACAAATCAGAAGCATACGTGACAAATGTCAGACAGTCAGAGCAGGCTGTGGGGACCTGTACAGCTGTTTCCTGTGTAAAGTTGTTCTTGTGACATAGAAATGCCCAGAGTAGTAAAACTCAAATTAAACATTGTTTAAATATGTATATTTGCCGTGTAGTCACAATAATGTTTGTTCTATGCACGTGAAACTTGAAGTTGAAATCCATGGGCCCCCTTATGTTTTGTTATTATTTATTGTAAATGTCATATGGGGTAAGTGGTGGTCTTTTAGCAGCTATATTCATTATAACAGCTATAGTCATTATAAAATGCTATTGCAGTGGGTAAAAATGCCTTTCTGTATCTGTCTTACTTACAGCTTAGTTAATTAGCCTCCAACTGAAAACACTTTTTTCAGAATCAGAAGCATACGTGACAATTGTCAGACAGTCAGAGCAGGAAGGAGAGGCGATGAGGACCAGTACAACAGTTTCCTGTGTAGAGACCTGATATGTTTTCTGTGACATAGAAATGGCCAGTAAAACTCAAATGAAACATTGTTTAAATATGTATATTTGCCGTGTAGTCACAATAATGTTTGTTCTATGCACGTGCAACTCGAAGTTGAAATCCATGGGCCCCCTTATGTTTTGTTGTTATATTATTTATTGTAAATGTCATATGGGGTAAGTGGTGGTCTTTTAGCAGCTATAGTCTGTGACAATGTGATCCAACCTGCATTGTGCTGTCCTGTGATTTAGGTTTAGAATTGTAAACTCTAGGTGCACATAGGCTCTTTTATGTAATTTATCCCATTTTGTCTTAAAGACTGATTTAAGCAGCAGCTCATATGTCTTATAAAGATTGTAAACACATGTCTTGTGTTTCTTAAAGAGTAGGACCTAAATGCACATTTACATTACATTTATTAATTTAGCAGACACGTTTATCCAAAGCAACTTACATAATGTCAATTATATCACTTAGGGCCATTGTCCTCAGAGTAACTTGGGGTTAAAAGCTTTGCTCAAGGGCACAACAGTGAAAGCTGGGAATTGAACCCACAACTTTTCTGGCTACTGCCTGCCTGCCCAGCTCATTAACTACTACACTACCAACGCCCACAACAGTGCAAATGCACACAAACAAAGACCAGACATGAGGGTTTAATACACATTCCTAACTAGGATCAGGACACAGGTGAACACAATGAGACAATAATCAGGGAACAGAAACTATAATCAGGTGAGGGGCAACAGAAATAAGGGACAACAAGAATAAGGGGCAACAGGGATAAGGAACAGAAACACATGACCAGGATAAACAAAGGAGCACATGGCACACAATGTAAACAAAGGAATACATGGCACACAAGGTAAACAAAGGAATACATGGCACACAATGTAAACAAAGGAATACATGGCACACAAGGTAAACAAAGGATACACAATTGAATACAAAACAGGCCCTACATGTCTATAGAGCAGTAGCATTTTTGGTAAGTCGATTTAAATCAGCTGAGTTTATCCATAAATGGAAATGAGGAAATACCCTGCTCTAAGATTGTATAGTATATATAAGTATATATACTCTTTTGATCCCGTGAGGGAAATTTGGTCTCTGCATTTATTCCAATCCGTGAATTAGTGAAACACACTCAGCACACAATGAGGTGAAGCACACACTAATCCCGGCGCAGTGAGCTGCCTGCAACAACAGCGGTGCTCGGGGAGTGAGGGGGTTAGGTGAGTGAGGGGGTTAGGTGCCTTGCTCAAGGGCACTTCAGCCATTCCTACTGGTCAGGGTTCGAACCGGCAACCCCTCCGGTTACAAGTCCGAAGCACTAACCAGTACACCACGGCTGCCTCAAATCAGGGGAGAGCGCGAACGCAGTCCCCCACTACCAGAAATTGTGCAGTCGAGATTCCCACATTTGAGCAATTCGCAGGGGTCAGCACGACCGGATGTGCAATGGCCGAGCCTTGCCCTGGGCAAACAACCTTCTTTGTATCACTCCTGCCAGGTAAGTATGTGACTGGATTCGCAAAGTGAAAGCAGTAGCATGTTCAAAACAAGACCTTTAAAGTTAACAGTCACATGTAAAAATACGTGACAATTGTCAGACAGTCAGATCAAGAATGTGGTGAGAGATGTGGTAGGGTACAGCTACAGTATTTCCTGTTTAGAGACTTGCAATTCAGTGGCCAGCCTGGTATTTTCAGTTTCAAAGTCCATAATTAGACCGTCTGCCTTAATCTTTCATATATGGCTATAATGTCCATGTTAGTTTTAACTTGTGCTCTCTTAACTTGGGAAATATCCTCATGTAACTCATAAAGTGTATCACTAACCTGAGCCATCTCATGCATTGTTTTCTCCAAAGTATAGCCTGAAGTCCGACTATGGCATCTGTTGCAAGACTGGGAACACTGGCTGAATTGGAGACTGACTTGGATGTAGTGCCATTAGCCATGCTAGCATACACTGAAAAAAAGAAACGCTGGATTTACTTGATTTTATTGTGTACATCAGTTGTACATGAATGAAATGTCTTATGTTAGTCCAGCATTTCTCTTCCGGTTTACAAAATTCATGTAAAATTCATGCTGTGATGACTCAATTTGATCAAGTAGTTCCAATGAAGTTGATGAGGCTTAGGCCTACATGAAATATTCAAGTAATTTCAACGTGATTGTGTTATAGGTGGTATGTACTGAGAGTAGGCATTCAGATGTAGTATTGCAACGTTAATGTTAAAAGAAAATTTTAGATGAAGTCTTAAATCTTCTAATCCACCACCGACTTTGGGTAAAATGAGATTGGTCCCTCCCTGTCTACAGGAGGCCTCTGCTGGAACACACACACACACACACACACACACACACACACACACACACACACACAAACACACACACACACACAAACACACACACACACACACACACTATAGAATATCCAAGGCCTACTCGGAAATTTCATTGTACTAAAACCCAGCACTGGACGGCACCGAGGAATAAATGTTATAGTACGCCTACGTAGTTTAGGGCCATATAAAGTTGACCAATATAGGCAATATAGGAGCACAGACTAGTATTTGAAGCCTGTGACATAATTAATTTTGTACTGAGCAAAAGACGTTATATCTATTAAAATTAAATCGTAGTTTCTGTAACACAACACAATACTGTGGTAGACAAAATTGACATTGGATAGGCACACAATGATGCTTGTAGTGCATTCCACATTTTGTGACACATTGCATTTACTGGCCTAGATTATGTTGACAAAATTACATTTGTCCAAAAAAGAATTTGTTTTATTTTGTCCATGGAAGTGATTGAATTCTGCCTTATGTCCACAAAAGGAAAAGGCTACAAGTCAGTTTTATCCACGAAAGGACTTGCTCTCAGTGTTTCGTGGACACAATGCAAACTGATTTGTGTATTTTATGGACAAAAGGCGTTACAATGTTACTTGGTTTCATAATGAATGTATACATTTTGAAACACAAAAGGCATTCTGTCCACTTGGCGCTCCAAAGAGCCTTGTCGGGGATGTTTGGAACTCAACTAGTTGATTTGAACATATTCAGAGTAGATATAGGCCTATATGTCGAGATAGGCGTAAAATGATGCTGACATGGTAATAATAATAACACCTGTTTGAAAAGGAACATGAGAAGTAGTTGGTCCTGGGGAAAGAGGACTTGGTCTTGTGGCGCTCGTGTTTTAGACACCTGCTTCCTCTGAAAGCCCATTGCTGCTCTCTTAGCAAACCTCTCAGACACCCCACTGTGCTGCTTCCTTTTCAGCCGGCCCCAGTCGGTTTGGTCTGAGGGTTTGGTCTGAGCAAGTTGCGATGCTAGCAATGAGATCAAGCCTCGAGTTGAAAGTCAGGTCAACCCATCAGTCAAGTTTCATTGACCAATCATCTTATTCTTTTTACACTGTCATGTTACTAGGTAGATCATTGCCTACTGGGTTTTGATTCATGTCAATAGCATAGAAAACATTGAGTAAATTTACATTCATTTTTAAACGGAGAACAGAAAATAAATCTTGAATCTCACAGAATTACAAACATTATAACTTCATAAATCATAATAATATCAACCACAGAGTCTTAAACTCATGCCTTAACTAAACAACCTTTCTTAATTAATCTATAGGGATTTTGGCATACATGTAGGCATAAATCACATTTAGAAACGGCGATGAGATCAACCCTCGAGTTCAAAGTCAGGTTAACCCATCAGTCAAGTTTCATTGGCCAATCAACTTATTCTTTTCACACTATCATGTTACTAGGTAGATCACTGTCTACTGGGTTTTGACAGAGACTTGCTCAACCCTTAACCAAACATAAATCGCATTTAGAAACAGGATGTGGGTTATCGTGGGTCGGAGTCTGCAGTTGTTGAAAGAATGTGTGCTGTTTGTTTCATGTACAGAAAGAAGCACAATAACACTTGTCAACTCAGGGTGTATCTTTGAAATTGGGCCCAGAGCAACCCACAATGCGATCAAATTGATACCTATGATATTGTAATTAATGGAACAGTGCCCTGCCTGGATAACTTGGTGCGTGCGTAACGTGTGCGTGTGTGTTTACTATTGTTCTCCTGTCAATAGGTGGACATCCACATCACGACACAGCCTCCATCAGGGGATTGGGTGCACTTTGTCATTGAGCTGACCAATAGCAGCGGCTGCATCTCTTACATCATCCCTGAGCGCAAGCACCTGGGTATCTGGGTTTACCCAGTCAAGAGGGTCAGGTGGTGGCCATTACATTGATACTTGATTGACAAGTAGGTTTCCCTTATTTTCCAATAATTACCAGTACAGTACATTACACCTTACTGAACAGTGATCCAAAATAGAATCGATGAGTGAATATCTTTATTGTCATTACAAGGAAATTTGAAAGTGCATACCTTTTTTTTTTTTTTTTTTTTTTTAAAAGCTTATCAAAATATTAATAAAACATACAGGGCCTCTAAAAATAATTAAAAAATTAAGAAGAAATAATCATAAATTAAAACTCTAAAAGGAAAAAGGATGTAAAGTGTGTTTCTGTGTCCTGCTCGCGCAAAATCCACTCAGACAAATAGAACAAGTTATTCATATGTAAGATGTGTGACTGTTTGTCACACGTGATCCATTCACACAGGACGCCAATCCCTATGTGTTTGTTATTCATTGGCTCTCTATCTACGTATATATATATATATATATATATATATTTAAATTAGATTAGATTCAACTTTATTGTCATTGTGCAGAGTACAAGTACAGAGACAACAAAATTAAGTTAATGTCTAACCAGAAGTGCAAAAAAGCAGAAAAGTGCAATGTGAACAGTATAGACAAGTGGTGCAGTACAAACAGTAAACATTATAAACAGTATTTGACATATTGCAGTAGGCAGTAGTATACAGTTAAGCAAGTAATATGGTTTAAAGATATCTGCAGTGCATTAACAATAACGTTATATGAGCAGAATAAATATGGATATGCAGCATGAATACATGCTGTCCAAAGCATAGTGACACATATGACAAGCATGCTAATATCAGCTGAGATTTCCAAAAAGGCCACTGACCACTTGCAACTGAACATGTGCAACTGACCACTTGTAACTGACCATGTGCAACTGATGGTCAGTTGCATAGGTAGTTAGCAGAAGCAAATGAGCAAGGTCAGCAAACAAGCAAACAAGGCATGTCACATGATGACTGGTGGGTGGGTAAGAGTGATACATCTCACATTACCAACAGAGGAAGAGTGAGCTGGGCTCCTACTGAATACAGTTATGAAACACGTGAAGTGATTGCACCTCAGTGGACATTCCCTTGCACACTCAGTGGACGTCTAACACCAGAAGGCATGGGATATCCAGTACACTGAAATACTCAGGTTGCCATTTTGACTGTATTTTGTTAATGCTATCACACATGTTTTCCCCCTCAGATATGGAAGGGTTCAGTTTTTGAGTTGAATCTGAAGATGAGCTGCCATCAATTTGATATATTTTCCTTTTCTATGAAAGGGTTCAGGCTTCATAAGTTCAAGCTGAAGATGAGGATCAGTCATCAGTTGGGGAACCTGTATGTGAAAATTAGTAATCAGTAATAATGACAAGTCAGTAAGATACAATGCTGTTTTGCTAAAACACAGAACACAAAACACCTCACTTTATTAGAGCTGGCACTGCCGCCAGCACCGTCGCCAGCGCCGCCAGCACCGTGGCCACCGCCGCCGAAACCGCCGCCCCCTCCGCCACCGTCGCCACCTCCTTCACATGCAGTCCCAACACATGGCAACCAATCATTACCCCAAGACACATCATGTAACATGTAACAGTCACAATGACTGGTGGAACAGTCCCAATCACAGTATTCTGGCGAGGTGATGGGTTATCTGTGAAAACAGAGTTTACAGTTACGGTCTTCTGCTCTCAATGGATACAGTGTTAATGAATTCACATTTGACACAAAGTTAATCTTACCAAAGACAACAGTCTTGTTGAAAGTCTCACAACGATATGTTTTGCTGTTGTCCATTGTGGTCTTAACCTGGACTCTCATCTGAACTGTTCCATCTCCATTGGGACGTGGTCCAGTCTGATGAACTCCATGATCAAGAGGAACCCCATCTTTAGTTAACTGGATGCTGACTCCTGATAGGCTGTAGTCTGTCACATGACACTGCAAATATGAGACAGTTCCTCCTGGGATGGGTTTGCCAAAGATATGAAGCTCCAAACCTACAATAAAAGGTGGAGAAGTTTTTAAACGCTGTCGGGGTAAAAGCTGTACTGTGTTGCTGAACGGTCCAAAAACAGTAGTTGTCATTTCCTCATCTGCAAATATACACAGTTACCTAATCAAAACATGGACTAACATATACACTCAATTACAGCACTCAATATAGCAAGACCCCCATGACTTCATTCAATAGCAGGTTACCAGACAACTGCTAACTGCTACTGCTAACCAATAGTTCTGTCTGAATCAATCAAGCATGCATCACACCAAACCAATTATAGTAAAATGCAATAATGAAACTCACTCTAGCTTACTGTACATGCAAGCATGAAAATATCCAGTGCTAAGTGACTGAAGGTGATTAAAAGCCAGATCAGCTCTGACCCCTGGAATCTGATTGGTTTAGATCATTAGTTTTCACATCCTGGACCAGGCCACCCAAACAATTTGTCATGTTTCAGATTGCTGGAATTTACCTGTGTGTGCACCATCACTGGGCCTTCCTGCTTGCTTCATCTTCAAGATGTGGGCCTTGTCACACAAACTATTGCCAAAATATTTGTAAGCGTGATTCATATGGTACTCTCCATCCCACTCTGTTGCTAAAGGGTTGGCCTCATCGATCTGAGCCGTCCATTTTAGAGCATCGGGGTCAAAGGTCAGGAAGTCCTCACCATTCACACCCCACTTTTCAAAGACAAACTTTCCTGTGCTGTTGCTTATACAACCTTGACATCTTTGAAGAATATCTGTAATGATTTTAAAAATAATGTTTTTTTTTAATTTTTTTATTATTTTCTGTTCTATAGCATTTTAAATAAATCAAAATAAACATTTATTAATAAAATTATTGATTGCCAAATGGCTAACACTACTAATATAATGTTATATTTATTCCTTTGTGTGCAGATTTCGATTTATTTATTTATTTGTTTGTTTATTTAAATACAACCCACCTGCTGAAACAGTGATAGTCTGGTTTATCTTCTCAAATGAAGCAAAGTGCTCATGACGTTGATATTTACACTGCTCATGTCTTTCCTCCAGTTCCTCTTGGGTGAATGCATTTGTTACCCAGTGCTGTCTTGGCTGGTCTCTCAGTGTTGGGCTGCTACAGGTAAATATCACATGTCCATTGAACAGAGTTGTCTGCTGAAACTGCAGATTACCACCTGGGCCATGATGCACTGTGTACTGGACCTCAAGTGTGTCAACATCTGGGGGTTGGGAGTACAAGGAAAAAACACACATACGTAAGAGTAACGTTTGGCAGATTCCAGAACAGGCCACATTTTGTCAGACCTTTGGGTAACTTAAAAAATATACTGTAAAAAAATAGAACTTGCCTTTTGTTCTGCCAAATAAGGTTTGTAAGTAAATATAAGGGCAATTCCATGCAAAACTGTCTATAACAGCAATTAAATACCATGGCATTGTGTTGCCGTTATGGATGTGACAGTTTTGTGTATAATTGCCCTTAACTCAAATAATCAGAAAGTCTTTGCTTAAGTTACTTCAACTTATAAAAATAAGGGTAACACTTTATTTTAATGTGTCACTGTTACAGTGTACTTACCTAATTAGGTACAGTGGTACAACCTGTGTAACAACATGTACTATCAGGTACTGTCATTGTACTTACATAATGTATTAGTGAGTACCTACATATAGTTGTTACATTGTAATACTGAGTGCTTTTACAAAACTTTGCCAATTTGCCTAAATTTTCATCAGAGGCAAAGAGCTGACCTGAGACCTGCTGGATGGGGTAAATCGGGTCATGATAGATGATATACAAAGCATGCTTAGCTCCAGTCAAGGCCTCATTGTCTTCAGTGTACATGTAACAGCTGTGCTGCTACAACCTTGTTACTCTTTGATACAGTGGAATAAACTGGAACAGGTCTTGTCTTGGAACAGGTCTACTAATTCACATGTACTGTGTGGTGTAACAGCAGACACGTTTCAACGCATCAATTACAGGATGTATATATGTAGATGTAAGTACTTAACTGGTACACTTTATTTTAATGGGTTTATTCCACTGTATCAAAAGAGTAATAAATGTGTACCAACACAGTTGATACATGTACTACAGTATGTAGGGTAATGGCAGACATGTTCCAAGACACCAATGACACAACATACATGTAATATGTAATTGTAAGTACTTAACTGGTACACTTCATTTTAATGGGTTTATGCCACTGTATCAAAGAGCAAAGAGCAACACTGTATCAAAGAGCAATAGTACATATATCAACACAGTTGATATATGTACTATGTAGTGAATTAGTAGACCTGTTCCAAGACATCGAAGACATAACATACATGTCATATGTACATGTAAGTAATTAACTGGTACACTTAATAGGTTTATTCCACTGTATCAAAGAGTAACAAGGTTGTAGCAGCACAGCTGTTACATGTACTGAAGACAATGAGGCCTTGACTGGAGCTAAGAATGCTTTGTATATCAAATCTATCATGACCAGATTTACCTCATCCAGCAGGTCTCAGGTCAGCTCTTTGCCTCTGATGAAAATTTAGGCAAATTGGCAAAGTTTTGTAAAAGCACTCAGTATTACAATGTAACAACTATATGTAGGTACCCACAAATACATAATGCAAGTACAATGATAGTACCTGATAGTACATGTTGTTACACAGGTTGTACCACTGTACCTAATTAGGTAGGTACACTGTAACAGCGACACATTAAAATAAAGTGTTACCAAAATGGGTATGCAATTTCTTCTAAGTTTCATGAGTTAACAGAACGTAAAAAGAAATCGTCTGATTTTACTTAAAAAAGAAAGTCAACCTAGGTCCGTGTAACGCTTTGCAGTGCTTTGTTCTATTTGCTCCGTCCATCTGATCCAAATAAAAAATGTGTTCAATGATCCAATTTTCAATTTTTTTAACTGGTCAGCAAATAGATAATTGCTGCTATTTTCTAAATGTGTCATTAGTCGTGCAAGACAAAGAAAAAAACAGAAACTGGATTGGAAATAAAAGTAAAATTCAGCTAATATTGGATTTTTGCCTTTTTTACCGTTTTTGTTGGGCTGAACCACAAGCGTGTGTGTGTGTGTGTGTGTGGGGTGGAGTGATCTGATACATATTGGCGTGAGGTGTTGGTGATCACATTTTATCAGCGGATGTAGAGATGGAGGGCTATCAAACACAGTTCAGCTTGCATCAAGGTACCAAGCGATTGATGATGTCACCTCGAGATCAGAACTTCAGATGCAGAGGGAGACATTGCTGTGTCCTGACGGTGACCGTAATTTGTTCAAGGAAGAGTTGTTCCTGGACCAACATTCTAAAGACGGTCCTGGACCAACAACTCTTTAACCAATCACAGCCTTGTGATGTCATCAATGTGAGCCTTCTGCTTCTCCCATTGCGATTTTGAAATTTCCCTCCAGAAACAACCAGTTGGTCAACGTAACTTGTATCTCAATACAGGTAGGTCCTTGCATATTTGTGTGTAAAATAGTTGTAAAATAAATCTGAACATCTGCACCTTAGATTTTATTTTATTTTCGTTTTAGCTGACTTGGTTCTGTGTTTGTCTAATGTTAGCTGCCAGGCTAGGGACCATGCATTTACTGTAATACATTAGCTTCCTAATAGGTAATTCAGTGGCTATGCATCTTTTAAATAACTTATTTCGAAGGGATACAGTAGTTGAAGTAGCTTTGAAGCTCATTTAGCAATCTTGGTGCCGCTGTTATTCTTGCAAATGTTAGAGGCTAGGCTAGGGAACATGCATTTATGCTACCAAATTAGCTTGCTAATAGGTAGGTGCAGCATGCAACTATGTGAAGTGCCAAGCCGGTGTAATGTTAGTTCACTGGCTAAGGTGCACACTTTTGGACTACTAATGTAGCTTGGTAATAGGCTAAAGCAGTCGCTTTTGTTTGTACATGGTCCTGGAGCGACGTTTGTCATGTTGCTCCAGGACCGTCTTTACAATGTTGGTCCAGGATCCACATTGTCATGTTTGTCCAGGACCGTCTTTACAATGTGGGTCCAGGACCCACATTGTCATGTTTGTCCAGGACTGTCATTACAATGTTGGTCCAGGACCATCTTTAAAATGTTGGTCCAGCACCGTCTTTACAATGTTAATCCTGGACCAACATCGCCATCCTGGACCAACATGGTGATGTCACTCCTGGAAAATGTACAACAAAAGTGACCGCTTTAGCCTATTACCAAGAAGGGACCCAATAGTTGAAATAGCTTTGAAGCTAATTTAGCAATCTTGTTGCCATGGTAATTTGTGCTAATGTTAGCTGCTAGGCTAGATAAAATACAAAAAAAATAGCTTGCTAATAGGCAATACAAATCTGCCAGTTGTCGTTATAGTCCATTATAGGGAAGTTTTTCCAGGTCCATCACAGTAAAGCTAGTCCAGGTCCATCACAGGGAAGTTTGTCAAGGTCCATCACAAGGAAGTTGGTCCAGGTCTATCACAGTGAAGCTGGTCCAGGCCCATCATAAGGAAGTTGGTTCAGGTCCATCACAGTGAAGCTAGTTCAGGTCCATCACAGGGAAGTTGGTCCAGGTCCATCACAGTGAAGCTGGTTCAGGTCCATCATAAGGAAGTTGGTCCAGGTCCATCACAGTGAAGCTGGTTCAGGTCTTTACATATGCTGTAAAATCGAACTTTCTCAAAACACATCCGAATGACATGATTTGGATGTCAACTCAACGTATGTACTCCCAATCATCCGTAAATTGATCTAAAGTGCATTTTACTCCGGATAATTCCTTTAAAGTTATAAATCCCATCTCATCCCACACTCAACAACTACCAACTTAAGCCCTCCTTACATTGAAAGACTTTGCAAAGATTTGGAAAAGATTTTTGAAAGACTCAGTCTCAGACCCTCTCACATCTAAAGACAAGTGATAGAGTTGTTGAGTCACAGACTAGTCACAGACTATGATTTTGCGACAACTAGGGATCATGCAGGGTCATTATTTACAAGACTGCTACTAGATTCCTTTAAATTCTTTCCATTGTGCACTACATATCAACAGCAACTCATATGATAGCCTACTCATGAAAGTAATTTTTTCGTGTTTCTGCAGCATGGTGAAAACAGACCAAAATCGTACAATGTAAGGCCGCCATTAGATGTGAGGACATTATAATTGATAAGAACTCAAATACACTCAGATTTGGCATATTTGGCTACCACGTAAGATGCATCACAGTTAGCAACTATGCTTTTGGGAAACGCAGCCCAGAACAAGGAGATGCAGTGGGGACCAGTACAGCTGTTTCCTCTGTAAAGACCTGAGTTATTTTCAGACACTGAATCTCTTTGACTAATTTTATGTTGAGTTTTGAACTCACAACTTTTCTGGATACAGCATGCTTGCCCAGCTCATTAACTACTACACTACCAACGCCCACAACATGATGCAAATGCACACAAGCAAAGACGGACAAGAAGAGACATGAAGATTTAAATACACATGGGCTAACTAGGATCAGGACACAGGTGAACACAAACTGAAATGAATAACTTTTGAACCTACAACTGTTTTAAGATTGTAAATGACAAACAATTATGCCATTTCAAAACTATTGTATTTAGATGCTGGGACATAATAATTGATAAGAAATGTGAAATGTCTAATCAGACCATACAAACATGAAAACTTTAGAACACACACTAACACACACATTGTACCTGAACCCTTTGAGAAAGGAATGGAGATCAGTAGACTTAAACAAATCCACATTGCAGTTGCAGATGAGTCCGACCCTTAACAGAGGAACATGTCTTGTCTTCTTCTGCATTTGTTGCTTCAGATAAACTCGGCTTGTTTAACACATTTGTAATCCAGTTATTCCATCAAGACAGTTGGATTGATATGCTATAAGCTGTAAGAACATAAGAGCAGATATCACATGTTGTTATTACTAGACTACTCTATGCTGCTGTTATTCTATGCTGCTGACTGGATTCAGGAAGTGAAAGCAGTAGCATGTTCAAAACAAGACCTTTAAAGGGAAACAGTCACGTGTAAAAATCAGAAGTGTAATGTTTAGAGGGGTAGCTTGTAGAAGGAGGAGTGTCCTTTTCTACTCTGGGCTCGTGTGACGGCACAGTGATCCGGGTTTCATTGGCTGATATGAGCAAGGCCTTTGACAGAGTGAACCACCACTGATGCATAATGTTACTAGGTAGATCATTATCTACTAGGGTTTGCATTCATGTCAATAGCATAGAAAACATTGAGTGTTTTCAAACAGAGAACAGAAAATAAATCTTGACTCCAATCTCACATAATCACAAACATTATAATTTCATCAATCATAATAATATCAACCACCGAGTCTTAAACTCATGCAAACTTTCTTATATAATCTATAGGGATTCTGGCAATCACGTAGGCATAAATTACATTTAGAAACAGCCATGAGATCAACCCTCAGGTCAACCCATCAGTCAAGTTTCATTGGCCAATCATCTTATTTTTTTCACACTATCATGTTACTAGGTAGATCACTGTCTACTGGGTTTTGACAGAGACATGCTCAACCCTTAACCAAACATAAATCGCATTTAGAAATCGGTCTGTGTCTGCAGTTGCTGAAAGGATGTGTGCTGTTTGTCCCCTGTACAGAAAGAAGCAATGGGTTAACACTTGTTAACTCTGTGTGTGTCTTTGAAATAGAGATCAGAGCCCAGGTTTCACAACAAGGGTGACCAATGAGAGAGGAGTCTGCTCAAGGAGCCTATAACAGGCCTATGCTTAATATATATGAATGGTTAAATATTGTATTAGCATTGACATTTCGTTTGTTTCTCAGTAAATAATTGAAGTTTATGTGATAAACCATAGCACAAATTGAGGGTGGGTGGTTGGGACTGACAGCATTCTCAGCGAATCACCCACCACACCAAGGAAATAGAAAGGTAAACATTGTTTTGTTTGTTTTTTATTCTTGAGAAGAATATACTTTCCATACAACAGTAGGAAAGAAAGCTGCATACCACTCATCAGCCACTAGAGTGCAGCAGTAGGCAGCTTGACACAGTGTGAGGCCTAAAGGAGAATGGATAGTGTATTAGCCCTTACAAACCAAGGCTAGTATTACATTATAACATCTTTATTCTTATGGATAGAATATGGCAATTCCATGGAAAATTAAAATTTTTGTAACATCCATAACGGCAATAAAATATGATGGTATAGTATGATGTGAATGATTACATGAAATTTGAGGATTTGCTATTTTTGGCTGAAGAATGTAAATGAGAAAAAATGCACAAAAAATGAATGCTATCATTCACATCATACAAATACCAAGGCATTTCACTGGCGTTATGGATGTGACAAAAAGTCAATTTTCCGTGGAATTGCCCAATAACATTATAACATCCCACCTCTTGTAACTTTCACCTCAGGTGGCTTTAAACACCATGTCCTATTCTGTACACCTGACTACCATATGCATTTGTCATGTATACAGACCTTACTGTCCTGTATTTGACCCAAGGCAGATGGGTCAGGCCCTTGAGTCGTGGATCTGCTTGAGGTTTCTTCCTATATGTATCTCCAATTCTAGGGAGTTTTTCCCCCCTGTTACCCATGGGCCTTCTTTTCTTTTCTCTCTCTTTTCTTTTTCTCTGATTGCCTACATTCTGTAAAGCGCCATGATACATGTGTAATGTTTTGGCGCTCCATAAGCACAATTAAATTGAAATTGAAATTGAACATACTCCTGCAGTAAAATTGTACAGTCATCAAGAGCATGCAAAATCCCCCTGGATAACTGCTGTCATCATGACAGACTAATGACGTAAGTTCAGGTATTGTAGCAATGGCCAGTCCATTAGACATTGATCTCTAATTCACCACTGATGCGGACATGAAAATAACTCCCGCTCTTCCTGCTTCTGATGTTCCTAGTCATGGGCGGCCGTGTCAAGTGGCGTCCCCTCTGGAGCCAAGACGCCGGTCACACAGACTGGCTTCCCCAGCTCCTTCACGGGCATCCAATAGCTTGCCTGGTTCTAATAACAGCGAAAGCCGCCGCACGACCCGAAGAAAGAGAGCTACTCCATCGCCGCGGACCATCTCTTTGATTAAAGCAGAGTTGGATGCGCATGGGATCGGTTTCCCTCGTTCCGCAAGGAAAGCAGAACTACTTCGCCTTCTCCAACAATCAGTCTCTCTTTCCACTCCTACTATAGCCGATCAACCGAGCACCAGCGCCTCCCCCCCTGCTCACCGTTTCTGCGGCCTCTTTCTCTTTCCAGCTAATCAACCCTCCCCACTTTTCTCTTTGTCAACCCAGGGTGCTGCGCAACCTCCTCTCCCTTCCCCCGTAGCGACCGCATTGCTACCCTTTCCCTTCCCCCATCATCTCCCCATCATCTCCCGCCGGCGAGAACCGCGTTCGAGCCCACGTTTTTTCCCCAGCCCTCTTTCCCTGGATTGGTGCCACAACCCTATCCCATCTCGGTATCTCCTCAGCCTTTTCCCCCTGCTCACACTCAGTCAAGCCAGTAACCCATATACTGACTATCCCCATGTTTCTGTTTCCCATATGGGTTTGACAGAGGCCAGCGCCTCTCTCCGTTTGCCCGCTTACACTCTGGACTCAGCAGCGTATATACCTCCTCCACAGCACGCCCCCGCTAACGAGCCTCCTCCAGTGTCTCCTACACTGAGGAATCAAATTTTGTCAGGTGCAGACATCGATATGTCTTCCCTTCTATCGTCTCTGCCGAATCTATACCAAACTATCACTCTAATATCAGATCAAATATCTCTGATCTGAGAAAGCGCACTTTGCGCTCTCCCGTTGAATTTGTTTCGCCTGGTCCTGGCTATAGGGTCTCTCATCTTTAAAGGAGAATTCCGGTGTGATATTGACCTAAAGTGTATTGAAACATGATACCGAGTGTGAACGTATGTCTCATAGCCCATCTCGGCTTGTCCCCTGCACTCCAAAATCTGGCGCTACTTAGCTACTGGAAGAAACTGGAATCCATGCATTTCCACTGAATTATTTTTGGAATCTGATCCCTTATCATACCTGTTCATTCTTACTCGTTGCTCGACTTATTGTGACTAAATTCAAGATGGCTGCAAACGCTAAACTTTGTGAAGATACAGTCTGTATAAATCGGAATTCTCCTTTAACACATTTTTTGGGGTGTATTGCTGCATGACTCCTGCATGACTTAGTTGACTCCTGCACGATCGCGCTATTCACTTCAGGACCCTGGCCAGAGACTTCACCAAACATGTTTTTGCAAATAACCGACAGCCAGACATCGCCAAACATGCTTTTCTATTACGCTATTATATCTTTTGCAAATTAAGGAATGTGAACTAGTGAATGGGGCATAATTTGATATGGCACACAGGACTGAAAACCAAAACAAAGAAAACAAAAAAAGAAATGTCACTCAATGTATTTTGTTTTTATTATTATTATTATTATTATTATTATTATTATTATTATTATTATTATTTTGTTTGCCACACCAATAGAACTTGAAAGTTGTTACGAGAAGCTATTTATTCAAGTCCTATTCGCCCTGTTGGGATTTCAATAATTACTGGAGGACAATACATTATCCCTTATGTAACAGGTCCTAAGGGCTGTCTAAAGGCTAATTTGAGGGAAAAGTATGAAAGTGATGATTACTTTCACACATAAACTCAGTACATTAATTCAAGCCTAATTTTGGTGATATTTGAAGGAAGGAAAAAATGCTTCTTTATTGACCTTTAGACATTACATCTGCAGAAGAAACCAATGAAAAAGTACAGCCCAAGCCACAAGAAAGAGCCACATTGTGCCTGTAAGCTGTATCTGTTTTCAGGCAAATTGTTCATTGTAGGCAACAAGACAAAAAGAACATGGATCAATTGAAGAGTGTAAATCATAATTTAAAGAAGCACTATGCAACAATTTTAGCAAAAATTGCCTTAATTATGCAAATTGAGAGTCGTTCTGATGGTTCTGGGTCGTTTGGTGGGTGCTTCGTCTCCTCCTATTGCTTCTCCGCGGAAAAAACGAATATGCAACTTTCTGTTCCCGGTCTGAGGAAATCCGGATGTGACTCAGCGGAAGTATCCAATCGCGCCTCAAAAATGGAGTCAGATTGTAGTTTCGAAGAAGACTGCAAAACGGACGTCGACTTGGCTTTGTTGCTGTTGAAATTGTAAGTAACCTACCCTTGAGTGAACTTCGTTTTTGTAATGTGGTTTGATAGTCTCTTGAACAATGTGTTTGCTTGACCATTTTATTGTGAGCCCTGTATGTGTTTAGCTTGTTTTCTTGATGGCTAGCTTGCTAGCTAGTGGGGGTTTAGCGTAGCAGTCACTTGCTACCGAAGCTGCAGAGGGAGCTGTGTCGTGAAAAATGCTAGCCCAAATCCGGCGTAAACCCAGAAACAGCGAAGGAATAACCAGACCTGCATAGTGCTTCTTTAAAAATAAATAAATAATGATATGGGAGTTTGTTGCATTTTTCCTTATCAACACAGCGGTTTGATAGGGCCCCCCAAAGCATTAATCTCACATATGACAAGCATGCTAATATCAGTACAGCTGAGATTTCCAAAAAAGGCCACTGACCATGTGCATAGTTAGTTAGCAGAATCAAATGAGCAAGGTCAGCAAACAAGGCATGTCACATGATGACTGGTGGGTGGGTAAGAGTGATAAGTATCACATTACCAACAGAGGAACAGTGAGCTGGGCTCCTACTGAATTCAGTTATAAAACATGTGAAGTGTTTGCACCTCAGTGGACATTCCCTTGCACACTCAGTGGACGTCTAACTCCAGGTTGTGTCTTGGCCATTTTCCAAACCTATCCAGTACACTGAAATACTCAGGGTCTGGCCACAGACAATGTAATGGCCCAACTCGAAGGGCGGCAACAAGCATGCATTTAAAAATCTCACTGCACGCAATTGGATAACACTAGACATGTTTACTCTGTATGATTTCGGACATCGACGCAATTGGATAACACTACGAACAATGTTTACTGTCCTCCAACGTTGCAGCACTGTCTTCATCAGTTTAGCTGGTTCCCAGGGATTCAAGGGGGGAAAGTAATGTGCACAGTGGCGTAACTATAGTAGGTGCAACAAGTGCAGTCGCACCAGGGCCCGTGACCTCCCGGGGCCCGTCGCTACCCCCGCCCTGCCTCCTTTTTCTTTAGAACTTCACCATTAAGAATCAAACTATCAAATAAAAACGGCTAAATCAAATTACCATCTTTCTTTGTCGTCATACTGTTTCGCCAGAGTATCTTTCTTTCTACTGAGATGCAGCAAGGATTTCTGGGTAGGCTAAGTGATTTGTTGTGATTTTTTGAATGGATGGTGGCTGCACATTTCAGTCATCGTTCCGACCAAAATGCCCTTCAAACACGAGAGCGGCTGCAAGAAGCGGCAGGAGCGTAAAGAGCGTAAAGAGCGTAAAGAGCAAGGTGCTCTCATGTTGTTTCTGACATTGCCTGTGACTGTGGCAACAGCTGAGCGATCTTTTTCCAAACTCAAACTTATTAAGACCTACTTAAGGAGCAGCATGGGGCAGGAGAGGCTCAGTGGGTTAGCTATCCTGTCCATTTAAAATACGAGAGCCAGCATGAAATATTGGGAACATCGTTGACGATTTCGCACAACGAAAGGCTCGTAAGATGGCCTTCTTCTAATGGCCTAATTCACGCATATTGGGGATTGTATGCATATGAATGATTTTATTTGGTTTCTGCACGGTTAAATAAGTTAGGCTACATTAAGTTTTGTTTCTGCGCAGTGCGAGTTTAAGCAAGCAATCTACGCTTGCAGTTTCAGCAGAGGGTTGAAGAGGCGCATTGAGTGTTCCCATAATTCCATGCGAGTTGATGTTAATGCAGTAATATTAGATTACCCTGGCCTGCAGGCTGTTAATAAAATTATTTTTAATGTTTTCACATGTAATGGATCCTATGTAGTCGTGTGTTTTTTTTATTTGAAATTGTAATCTGTAACTACTAAACTACTTCGGTGCCTCAGGCCCTTTGCTTAAACAATTGAAGTCACCCTTAATGTGTATCAGAGCTAATTCATCCTGGGCCAGAGTATGTCGGTATGGGGCCCTCGTAGCGCTCTCGCACCTGGGCCCACCATCGGTTTGTTACGCCACTGAACGTGCATCATTGCTCATTGCCAGAGTGTCTCGCAGAGACAATTCCATTGTGCTCTCGCGAGAACTCTGGATTTCCAGGGTAGAAGGGTTCAGTCTTTGAGTTGAATCTGAAGATGAGCTGCCATCAGTTTCATATATCACATTTTATTTTTATTTTTCATATTTCTGTGAAAGGGTTCAGGCTTTATTAATTGAATAATTCTGGAGACGAGAATCAGTCATCAGTTGGGGAACCCGTATGTAAAAATTAGTAATCAGTAATAGTCAGTAAGACACAAAGACGCAAACACAGAACACAAAACACCTTAGACGAGTGTAACTGCCTCCGCCTCTGGTGCTGCCACCGCGTCACCTCACCTTCCTCACACGCAGCACCAACATAAGGCAACCAATTATTATCCCAAAAATCACAATGTTACATACAGCAGTCCCAATGACAAGTGCAAGAGCCCAAATCATATTCAAGTGAGTTGATGGGTCATCTGTGAAAACAGAGTTTACAGTTAAGGTCTTCTACTTTTAATGGACACAGTGTTAATGAATTCACATTTGACACAAAGTTGATCTTACCAAAGACAACAATCTTGTTGAAAGTCTCACTGTGAACTTCACATCGATATATTCGTATATATAGTATAGTATACATGTATAGCCGTCCATTTAAGAGCATCAGGGTCAAAAGTCAGGAAGTCCTCACCATTCACACCCCACTTATCAAAGGCAATCTGTCCTGAGCTGTTGCTTATACAACCTTGACGTATTTGAAGAATATCTGTAATGGTTTAAAAACAATGCATGTTTGTTTTATTCTTTTCTGTTCTATGAGTAAATCAAAATAAACAACTATGAATAAAATGCTTAATTGCCAAATTGCTAAAAGTACTAATGTAATGTAATTTGTATTCCTATCTGCAGATTTATTTGTTTGTTTATTTATACGACCCACCTGCTGAAACAGTGATAGTCTGCTTTATCTTCTCAAATTAAGCAAAGTGATCATTACACTGACTTGCACACTGCTCATGTCTTTCCTCCAGTTCCTCTTGGGTGAATGCGTGTGTTACCCAGTCCTGTTGTGGTTGATCTCTCAGTGTTGGCCTGCTACAGGTAAATATCACGTGTCCATTGAACAGAGTTGTCTGCTGAAACTGCGGCTTGCCACCTGGACCATGAATCACTGTGTACTGAACCTCAAGTGTGTCAACATCTGGGGGGTGGGAGTACAAGGAAAACAAACATACGTAAGAGTAACGTTTGGCAGATTCCATAACCGTGTGAGAAGGCCACACAACAAACAGTTCCAGAACAGGCCACGTTGTGTCAGAGCTTTGGGTAACCTCTGTAACTAGCCCATTCCTATGCAGGGGCAAATCAGCTGAACCAGTTCAGACCAATATCTATATGGATTATCGATTACATATATATTTATGTGTAGCAGGGGGGTCCAGAGTTAACACAGCCCCATTACGCTGGTCCTACTAACACCTGAACACTGCTGCTTTGCCGACCGCTGTATCGCTACACTGTCTTTTGGGCAAGTTACTGGAAATTAGAAATTAGTTACAGTTACTAGTTACTTCTTTCAAAAGTAATTAAATTACTTTACCAATTACTGTATATCAAAAGTAATTAGTTACTAGACAAAGTTACTTTTGAGTTTCATGTCTTCTTTTAAAATGTCAGTGTGAACAGTCACACACACAAACATAAACATGTTTTGTACGTGTGTATCACGTTTTAAAACTGTACAAATTATTTGTAACTGTAAAAATGATCCTTACAAGTAATTGTCAAAAATACAAATATGCCCTACACTTACAAATCTATTCTACGGGTACGGATCGGTTTTACAGTTACAAATCATCCTTGTTAAAAATATTTTACCATTACAAAAATATTCTACAATTACAATATTCTACGCACAAAAAGTTGTCCTACAGTTACAAATCTTTTCTGCAAGTGCACAGACTTTTGCACCACCTTAGGGATGAGAAGCGTCTCATATGTATTGTGTGTGAAAAGCCTTTCTGTATCTGTCTTACTTACAGTGCCCAGCACAAAGCCAGCCTTCCTTATGATCTTATTCAGTTTCTTAGTGTCCCTGGCTGTAATGCTACTGCTCCAACAGATGGCAAATTGCACTTACAACAGCACTCTGTTAAAACATCTGCAACGTGCCGCATTCCTGCATACTGTATAAACTGCAATGAATTCCTCAACAACTGCAATTTTGAGGTAAGATAAGACTTTATTGATCCCACAGCTGGGAAATTTACTTGTCACAATAGCCCAGTAGTATTTAAATAGCCCAGTAGTATTTAAATTGACACTTAAAAATCTGACAATATTTCAATATGCAATTGCTAAATCTGTTTCAGTTTCACATATCAAATGTTGGGCTGTGTATTTTTGCAATTGCTTAAAAAAATCTTCTACTATTGCACAGTACAGTGTGTGAGTGATTGCATGCACGCACACACACTCGTGCAAACACACACACACTTTTTGAGGTTTTCACACTCTTTTCTATGACTATGTTCTTGATGGGAGTGTTTTTTTGTTCAAATGTGTCTGTTAACAGATATCACTTATTTCCTTAGATATCTAGCCTCGTGAGACCATCCTGATCTCGCGAAATTCAGGGTTTCACAGGGTTCATGTCACATACAAATGGTAAGTTAAAACATATTAACGTTAGTCACGTTACCTAACTTAATTGTATGTTAAACGAAGGCATTAGAAGAACACTTTGTTCATCTAATTGGTTGATTTGGCCCGTCGATAACCAACAAAGGTGGTGATAGACAGATGGTTTATCCAATCGGCTAACCAGTATTTCCGCCCCTTCCCAAAAGTTCTTCAATGAAAAGTTCCCAGATGGATATGCGGAGCAAATCCATCTGGCGGAGTCAGGTTATTAGATATCAGTGAGACGGGTTTTGTTGTTGCTAGACAGCAGCCCAAGAGCGATGTCATTATAGTCACATGTAACAGTGTCTGAGAATGTTGTACGTGACATCTGTCAGGCCATATATGAGAAAACAAGACCTTTAAAGTTTAAAGGGAAACAGTCACGTGTAAAAATCAGAAGCATACGTGACAATTGTCAGACAGTCAGACAAGGAGAGGCAGTGGGGACCAGTACAGCTGTTTCCTGTGTAGAGACCTGATATGTTTTCAGGCAAGTTTTTTTTTGTGACTAATTTTCTGTGATATAGAAATACCTAGAGTAGTAAAACTCAAATTAAACATTGTTTGAATATGTATATTTGCCGTGTAGTCACAATAATGTTTGTTCTATGCACGTGAAACTTGAAGTTGAAATCCATGGGCCCCCTTATATTAATTATTGTAAATGTCATACGGGGTAAGTGGTGGTCTTTTAGCAGCTACAGTCTGTGACAATGTGATCCAACCTGCATTGTGCTGTCCTGTGATTTAGGTTTAGAATTGTAAACTCTAGGTGCACATAGGCTCTTTTATGTCATTTATCTTCCCATTTTGTCTTTTGGTTTTCATAGACATGCATGTTTCATTTGCTTGTTTGTTTCCTTATTGAAATGAGTTTTAGAAATTAAAGGCTGATTTAAGCAGCAGCTCAATATGTCTTATAATGATTGTAAACGTATGTCTTGTTATGTGTTTCTTAAAGAGTAGGACCTAAATGCACATTTACATTACATTTATTAATTTAGCAGACACTTTTATCCAAAGCAACTTACATAATGTCAATTATATCACTTAGGGCCACTTAGCTGGGAATTGAACCCACAACTTTTTTGGCTACAGCCTGCCTGCCCAGCTCATTAACTACTACACTACCAACGCCCACAACAATGCAAATGCACACAAACAAAGAACAAAGCACTCAAATAAAGACCAGACATGAGGGTTTAATACACATTCCTAACTAGGATCAGGACACAGGTGAACACAATGACCCAATAATCAGGGAACAGAAAATCAGGTGAAGGGCAACAGAATACAGGGATAAGGGGCAACAGAGATAAGGGACAACAAGAATAAGGGGCAACAGGGATAAGGAACAGAAGCACATGACCAGGATAAACAAAGGAGCACATGGCTCGGGACACAGGAAGTAAACAAAGGAGCACATGGCTCGGGACACAGGAAGTAAACAAAGGAGCACATGGCACACAATGTAAACAAAGGAGCACATGGCACACAAGGTAAACAAAGGAGCACATGGCACACAAGGTAAACAAAGGAGCACATGGCACACAAGGTAAACAAAGGAGACAGAAACAGGACAAAACCCTGCAGTAGTAGTATTTTTGGTGAGTCAATTTAAATCAGCTGACTTTATCCATAAATGGAAATGAGGAAATACCCTGATTTAAGATTGTAACAAACCATTATGCCATTTCAAAACTATGGGATTTATAGGACATAATAATTGATAAGAAATGTGAAATGTCTAAACAGACCATACAAACATGAATACTCTAGAACACACACTAATACACACTGTACCTGAACCCTTTGAGAAAGGAATGGAGATCAGTAGACCTGAATAAATCCACACTGCAGTTGCAGATGAGCCTGAGCCTTCAAAGAGGAACATCATGTCTTCTTTTGTGTTTGCTGCTCAGATCAGGTCAGCTCGTTTAAGAAATGTGCATGTAATCCAATTATTCCTTCAATACTGACAGTTAGATTGATATGCTATAAGCTGTAAGAACATAAGAGCAGATATCACATGTTGTTATTACTAGACTAGTATATGCTGTTACTCTATGCTGCTGACTGGATTCGCAAAGTGAAAGCAGTAGCATGTTCAAAACAAGACCTTTAAAGTTTAAAGGGAAACAGTCACGTGTAAAAATACGTGACAACTGTCAGACAGTCAGAGCAAGAAGGAGATGTGGTGGGGTACAGCTGTTTCCTGTTTAGAGACTTGCAATTCAGTGACTAGCCTGGTATTTTCAGTTTCCAAGTCCATAATTCGACCGTCTGCCTCAATCTTTCATATATGGCTGTAATGTCCATGTTAGTTTTAGCTTGTGCTCTCTTGGGAAACATCCTCATGTATGTCCGGCTATGGCATCTGTTGCAAGACTGGGAACACTGGCTGAATTGGAGACTATCTTGGATGTAGTGCCATTAGCCATGCTAGCATACATTAAAAAAAATGCTGGATTTACTTGATTTTATTGTGTACATCAGTTGTACATGAATGAAATGTCTTATGTTAGTCCACAATTAGGAATTGGATGGATATTAATTCTGCAACACTTCCAACGAAATGTATGTTTGGTGCACAAACTAGTATTCGAAGTCTGTGACATAATTAATTTTGTACTGAGCAAAAACTGACAAATTGCATTTACTGGCCTAGATTACGTTGACAAAATTACATTTGTCCAAAAAGAATTTGTTTTATTTTGTCCATGACAGTGAGTGAATTCAGCCTTAGGTCCACAAAAGGAAAAGGCCACCAGTCAGTTTTATCCACGAAAGGACGTGCTCTCAGTGTTTCGTGGACACAATACAAACTGATTTGTGTATTTTATGGACAAAAGGTGTTACAATGTTACTTGATTTCGTAATAAATGTATGCATTTTGAAACACAGAAGGCATTCTGTCCACTTGGCACTCCAAAGAGCCTTGTCGGGGATGTTAGGAACTCAACTAGTTGATTTGAACATATTCAGAGATAGGCCTATAAGCAAAGGGTTTAACATTTTAAAATTAAATTATTTGTTACCCATATTGCATACAAAATGATGCTGACATGGTAATAATAATAACAATTGTTTGAAAAGGAACATGAAAAGTAATGGGTTGGTCCTTGGGAAAGAGGACTTGCTCTTGTGGAGCTCATCTTATTCTTTTTACACTGTCATATTACTAGGTAGATCATTGCCTACTGGGTTTTGATTCATGTCAATAGCACTTTCATTTTCAAACAGAGAACAGAAAATAAATTGTGATTCCAATCTCCCAGAATTACAAGCATTATAACTTCATAAATCAGGTGAAGTTCAAAGTTCGAGTTCAAAGTCAGGTTAACCCATCAGTCAAGTTTCATTGGCCAATCATCTTTTTCTTTTCACACTATCATGTTACTAGGTAGATCACTGTCTACTGGGTTTTGACAGAGACATGCTCAACTCTTAACCAAACATAAATCGCATTTAGAAACAGGATGTGGGTTATCGTCTGTGTCAGCAGTTGCTGAAAGGTTGTGTGCTGTTAGTTCCCTGTACAGAAAGAAGTTCAATAACACTTGTTAACTCTGTGTGTGTCTTTGGAATTGAGATCAGAGCCCAGGTTTCACAACAAGAGTGACCAATGAGAGAGCAGTCTGCTCAAGGAGCCTATAACAGGCCTATGCTTAATATCTATGGATGGTTAAATATTGTATTAGAACTGACATTTTGTTTGTTTCTCAAGAAATAATTTAAGTTTATGTGATACATCATTGCAAAAGGTGGTTAGACATCTCCACAAATTGAGGGTGGGTGGTTGGGACTGAAAGCATTCTAAGCAAACCCACCACACCAAGGAAATAGAAGTTTAGTTTAGTTTTTGATTCTTGAGTAACATATACTTTACTTATAGGCAAGAGAGCACTAACTGAGGGCTGCATACCACTCACCAGCCACTAGAGTGCAGCAGTAGGCAGCTTGACTCAGTGTGAGGCCTATGGGAGAATGGATGGTGTATTAGCCCCTACAAACCAAGGCCAGTATTACAACATTTTTATTCTTATTGGTATAAGAACATATTATTATTATAACATACTCCTGCTGTGAAAATGTACAGTCATCAAGAGCATGCAAATCTCCCTAGATACATGCTGTCATCATGCCGGCCTCAGGTGCAGGTACTGTCCATTAGACAGTAATTAATAATTCACCACTGATGCTCTAAAATGAACATAAATAATGTGTTTTCTATAATGCTTCCTGGGGCAAAATTAAATTTTGAGTGATGAAAATTTGAGTGAAAAGCAGCAGATCTGCCTTCTCTGTCATTTTTGCAGAAAGCTTTAAATATTCATGTGAAAATGATGTGAACAATCTGAACACATTTTGCGGATTGTATGTATTGTCAACACTAGTTGACTAGTAGGGGATAATTTATTGTTCGCCAGCCATTATTGGAAAACAAGTCCTCTTGATAGGGCGCACTGGACTGAAAATGAAAATGAACGAGAAAATAAATTTCACTCAATGCATCTTTTATCAATTTTTCTGTTTGCCACACCAATAGAGCTTGAAATTTGTTTGTTACAAGAAGTTGATTCAAGTTCTGTTCACCCTGTCGGGATTTCAATAATTACTGAAGGACAATACATTATCCCTTATGTACTGTAACAGATCCTAAGGGGTAACATGAGGGTAAAGAATGTGATGATTACTTGAATACATAAACCTAGCTTTAACAGTGTGTCAGATTCTGTGGTATTTCAGTACATTAATTCAAACCTAATTCTGGTGAGATTTGGAGGAAGGAAAAATGCTTCTTTATTGACTTTTAGGCATTACATCTGCAGAAGAAACCAATGCCTCCAGAAACTACAGCCCAAGCCACAAGCAAGAGCCACACTGTGCCTGTAAGCTGTATCTGTCGTAAGGCATACAAAACAAAAAGAAAATAGATCAAGTGAAGAGTGTAAATAAATAAATAAATAAATAATGGCATAGGAGGCTAAACATACAGTTTCCAACATTACATATATAACTTTTTACAATTGACCACACAATTCTAAAACCATATTATACAATAGGACACATTACAACTGACCACATGATTCAGTTAGCCACACATTTCAATCACAGCAGACAAAAATAAAAATCCTTTCATTGTGTATTTGATCTTATGTGTCTGCTTTACAACCCAAATATATTCATATGATTATGGATATGATTATGTGATTATGTAATCATTATAACAGTGCTAGACCACCACATTTACTCTCTGAACTATTAGATTAGATTATATTCAACATTATTGTCATTGTGCAGAGTACAAGTACAAAGACAACAAAATGCAGTTTGCATCTAACCAGAAGTGCAAAAAAGCAGAAAAGTGCATGTGATACACAAAGTATAGACAGGTGCATAAACAGGACATTACATAATCTCACATATGACAAGCATGCTAATCTGTACAGCTGAGCCTTCCCAAAATGCAACTGACCATGTGCAACTGCTCCTCCTGAATTTAGCTATTAAACATGTGTAGTGCACCTCAGTGGACATTCCCTATATGTGCGAAAGGCTTCAGTCTTCATAGTTGAATCTGAAGACGAGGCTCAGTCATAACTTGTGAGACCTGTATGTTAAAATAAGTAATCAGTAAT
The DNA here is from genome assembly GCF_017589495.1 of Alosa alosa. Taxonomy (NCBI): domain Eukaryota; kingdom Metazoa; phylum Chordata; class Actinopteri; order Clupeiformes; family Clupeidae; genus Alosa; species Alosa alosa. Next base: position 5,566,895 of record NC_063191.1, read on the forward strand.
AATGACAAGTCAGTAAGACAGTGCGGTTTTGCTAAAACAGAACACAAAACACCTTACATCTACACCTAGCTACACCTAGCTGCCTCCGCCTCTGGCACTGCAGTCTTCCTGTCCTTCCTCTCCTTCACCAACACATGGCAACCAATTATTAACCCAAGAAACATCATGCTACATGTAACAGTCACAATGACATGTACAACAGTCCCAATCACAGTACACTGGTGAGGTGATGGGTCATCTGTGAAAACAGAGTTTACAGTTACGGTCTTTCTGCTTTTAATGGATACAATGTGAATTAATTTATTTTACACAAAGTTGATCTTACCAAAGAGAACAGACTTGTTGAAATTCTCACTGTGAACTTCACATCGATATGTTTTACTGCTGTCTATAGTGGTCTTAACCAGGATCCTATTCTGAACGGTTCCATCTCCATTGGGGAGTGGTCCAGTTTGATAAACTCCATGATCAAGATGAACCCCATCTTTAGTTAACTGGATGCTGACTCCTGATAGGCTGATGCCTGTCACATGACACTGTAAATATGAGACAGTTCTTCCTAAAATGGGTTCACCAAATATATGAAGCTCCATACCTACAATAAAAGGTGGAGAAGTCATTAAACACTGCTGTGGTAAAAGCTGGGTGGGGCTGAATGGTCTAAAAACAGTAGTTGCGATATCCTCATCTGCAAATATGCAGTTACTCAATCAAAACATGGACTAAAACAGTATATCCACTCAGTTACAGTATTCAATATACCAAGGCCCCCATTAATCCATTCAATAGCCGGTTACCAGGCTAACTCATAAAAACATACACAGTACAGGGATAAAGCCTCCTACTAACTAATAGGTCTGTCTGAATCAAACATGCATCACACCAAACCAATTATAGTAAAATGTAATAATGAAACTCACTGTACTCCATGTGTAAGCATGAAAATATCCAGTGCTAACTCACTGAAGGTGATTCACAAAAGCCAGATCAGCTCTGATCCATATCTGGTTGGTTTTTATAATTCATTTTCACATCCTGGACCAGGGCCACCCTATTTGATGGGCCATTTTCTTGACCCCATGTCCGTCTGTTATATTTATATACTTATATTTACCCTTTCTGCTGTAAGTGCATGTTGTGTGTGATGTCTGTATGCTGCTGAGACCTTGAATTTCTCCTTGGGGATCAATAAAGTATCTATCTATCTATCAAGAGTAGCCTGATGATACCAGACTCTGACTTTGCAGAGAGTCTGGCCGAGATCCATAGGCAAACGTTTATTTCTGGGTGGGAGGGCACAGTTTGTAATTTAAAATCATTGGAGTTCCTTTGAACCAATCACTAACTGGCGTTTTTCGTCATAAAGAGAAGTTTCTCTGCATCACGCCCAGCAAGCAAGCGTGCATCTTATCATTGATTCCAATTGGAGAGACAACAGTCACACGTTTCATCTAGTTATTAATTCACAGGACATTCAGTCCTTTTACTAACTCAACGGTTATGAAGAAATATACATTACCAACATAATTCGCATACCCCAGTGTAGAGGACAAATTTATCATCGTTAGTTTACTAACTAGCTAACGTAAACTGTGGAACTTCCTTATAACCAAATATCCTTGATTGCTCTGCTATAACCCTCTCTGGTATAAAATAGCCAATTATGTCATCTTAGTGGTAGGGAATATGTTTGTAATGAACTATTTATTTGTTTCTGATTGGCCGAGAGACTTAACCTGTGTGCCAGCCGAACTTAGCCCCGCCCACAACATTTGAGGTCAGGAAGTTCGGTCTCTGGCATTGCTCCGTTGTGGAGCAACTATGCTCGAACCAAAGCTGTTCGGACCAATGAAATTGGGCTTTACAATGATGGACAGGTGAGCAACAGCGGCTCGTCTATCACGTCATCTGAGCACACTTAGGTTGATTTTGTTTGCAACAAAAACGCTGCGGCTAGAAGGAGACAGATGGCTTCTAAGATCCCATATGGAAAAATGCATATATTTCAATGAGGTTTTATGTCAGGATCTGGTTAAGTTTGTGCCACCCTGGTGGCCGTTTTGTGTATTGTCCTGTGTTTGTTTTTGCCTGTTCCCCATGTGGTTTGTGTTCCCTGCCTGTCACCTGTCTTTGTCTCCGCCCCATCTCCTTATTTGGTCTGTGCTTCCTGTCTTGTTTGTTTTCCCTCCATTTCTGCCTCCTCACCTGTGTGTGTGTGTGTGTGTGTGTGTGTGTGTAAACTCATGGTTTCAATTTTATCAAGGTAAAACATCATGTTGTATTGTGATATGTTGTTCCCTTGTTCGTTTGAAATTTCTGAGACCACCTGGATTTGCGACAGCTTTCCCCAGCTGTTTATAACTTGTTTGTAGCATATTGGTGTTCAATGGAATTCTTTTTAAAAACGGAGGGGAAATATCAGTTTTTCCTAATAGCCTACCCTGCTACATATCTCTTAGATTTCGCTAACAGGTGTTGTAGGAGATATTGACAGCCAATAACTTTTACCAGAAGACCAAAAACAATGTTAAGGTATATGTGGAGAAGAAGGTTTGTGTGTTCTTCCTACATCTCACAGTAAGCTATTTTGTTGCTCTGATTGGTTAGGTCTATCCAATTGAGTGCAGAGGCATTCCCCCCCTGTATCGGTTGAAGCACGCCCCATAATTACGTCCCAATAGAGCAGTATCAGACTCATATTCTGACTAGAATTTGAGTATGACAACGTCAGGCTACCGAGAGACGTTCCATGAGTTGAAATATCCCTGGACATTTCAACTCAGACTTTGCACAGCTAATAATAAATCACTCCGCGAAGATTCTATAGCGCTTTAACGTTAAATGACACAATTCTCATAATTTAACACAGCGAGTAGCCTTGACAGAAAAAAATGGAGATTGACTTTTAATAAAATAACTTAAGTTAATTTATGAAATGTCGGATGATGAGGAGGAACACACAGTCAAGCGGGAGAAGAGCACATCTTCATCCAGGTGCGTCTCCATCAGCGCAGATGAACTGGACTGCGTTGAAAAGAGCCAGCACGAAATGAACACCGTGAAGCAAACGTCCTGGGCCGTTAACGGTTTTAAAACCTGGCTATCGGACACAAAGAGACCAAATCCGATCTCGGCGCATTACTGTGGGAATTTTATGCCACCATAAGAACAACCAAAGGTGAGCTATATGGGGTCAGTAGCTATGCCGGACTTCGGGCAGGGCTCAACCGTTTCATCAATGAGCCCCCTTTGCCGAATGTGGAATATGATGCAAGACATCGAGTTTACATCTGCCCAACATCTACAAGAGTGTCCTCAAGCAAATGAAAATCAACACATCACCCAGCAGTTTCATCGGCGGACCAAGCCATCCTCAGTGGCTCTGCTGCACTCCATCCAGCAAACCCCAGAAGCATTTTTAAGGATAAATAGATAATTTATTGATCCCCAGGGAAATTCAAGAAACAAGGTGTGGTACAATATTCAGCTACATTTCAGCCGCAGAGGGAGTGAGGGCAATAGGCACATTAAGCCTGACTCGTTCAGCTTAAAACAGGATGAAAACGGCTGTCCTTATTTCACACCGTCATTCAACAAAGACACGAAAAACCATAAAGACCTGTTGGAGAGGGCCAAAGAAAACCAACGGGGGGCGATGTATGGGGAGCCAGGCAATCCTCTCTGCCCTGTCGCCTCGCTGATCAAGTACCTCAGCAAGATCCCCCCAGATGCGATAGCATTTTATATGCAACCAAAGAGGGTCTTTTTTATATGCAACCAAAGATGTTCACCATCTGACCCATTCTGGTATGCATCAACCCCCTCGGTGTAAACCAACAGGGCAAAATGCTTCCTCGGCTGTGCCAGTAGGCAGGGACATCGGTAAGATACACAAACCACAGCCTTCTGGCCACAGCTATCCAGAAGCTGTCCGATGCAGGTCTTGCAGCCAGGGAGATCATGGCAGTGAGTGAGCACAGGTAAGTGCAGCGCATCTATAAATCAATATTTTTGTACCATTGTTTTTTTTTGTAAGCATACTGTCGCTCTTTTTTATATGTAACATAGGTCGGAGAGCTCCTTTGCAAGCTACTGGCGACCCTCGCTAGACAGCAGGAAGACCATGAGCAAACGGCAAAGATGTCCACACTGTAAAATATTTCCCTGTTAATTTACATTAAACTACTGGCAACTACAGTTGCCAGCCTGATACTGTCATTCTACAGTGTAACTACTGTAATCTACAACAACAGTTTATAGCTGTAAAAATGTGACAATATCATACTGTTACATATATATTCTGTACTGTACAATACCATAATATTTGTCACAGTTTTAAATTGTTGTAGATTACGGTAGCTACACTGTAGAATAACAGTTCACTGTAAACATTGTCACAGCAAATTGCTGGCTACTAATTGCATTACCTTCACAGTAATTTACCAGTACTATTTCACAGTAAATTACAGTGAAATGCCAGATCCCAGAATGCAACAGCCCCAGTCAACATATTCTTAAATATATCACATATAAAGCCTTACTGAAATTAATCTTGAAATAAAATACAACTAAATTGCAATGACACTAAAGGCTATATTGTTGTTCTCATGTAAATGTTTATTGGTGCCACAAACCATCAAGTAGATGACCATTGACAACACATTAATCCTGTGCATAGAGCTTAAACCTTTGCAGACCACACACTCTAATTTTGGTACCCCAGCACTGATGATGTGCAGTCTGTAAAGGATGAAAGTGTCATTTGTGCTGGAGGAGGGAACAAATGTGCACAACCATAGTTTGCAGTGATGTCATTATGGCTATAAATGTCCTTTTACAACTATTGGTTCAGTTGCTAACGTCTGATCATGCTCTGTTCAGCTCTCTCTGTGTAGCAGCGGCAGTTCTCTACTTTGCCAAATCTGAATGCATTTCTTGTTGGTACAGAAACTCTGTCAAGCCGCCAACCATTCTATGCAAATTGACATGTTGATTTCTTCCTCGCCAGCCGTTATCTTCTAACCTGGCAATAGCCAGATGAATTTCGCTCCGCCTAGCTCCACTCATCCATCTGGAACCGATCCATTGAAGTGTTGCTTCAGAAGGCTGGGCCTAATCAAAAAATGCTTGCATATGATTGAATAAGCCACTTGTCCATCATCTATTGACGTGCTACTTTAACCACTCACATCGAAGCCAACCCGTGGCGCTTAATAACAGACTCACAGTCTTCTTCACGCTAGGTCACATCTATGAAACTCCCCGCCCTGCGCCCTGATTGGCTAAACCATAAAGTTGGTTGGAGAAATCACTCTCAATGGAAGAGGTCCCAGATGGATGTGAGTGAAGCTAGGCGGAGCTAAGCGGAACGACGTTCATCTGGCTAGGGTCAGGTTAGTTATCTTCTACAGATTTTGAAAGCCATGAGACTGTGGTGATTTCACACATATTGTGAGTATTTGTAAAAATTCTGAAGAAATTAAATGGGTAAAGAAAATAAAGTATGATGACTAGAATAATGAATCATACAGAAATACAGTAGTTTACTGTATTTCGAAATTACAGTACCGTATAGTCAGAATTTGGCCATATTTTTTACGGTAATATTTTACACTGTACATTGCCGTAAAAATGCTTCGGGGGCGAGGATGTAGTAAATTGAAACACCATGCCTGTGTAACATAATTGCTCTCAGGGACGCCTGTCATTACACCCTCTGTTAGCTGTTTGGTTCGGCTTCCAGGAAGTCAAAGTAAACGAGGGCGGATCAAGCTATGCCAGACGGAGTACTGTAGGAAAATTAAATTTAGTGGAAGTACGTAGACAGGTGGAGCCAGGCTAACTCATGAGCGGGACACATTACCAACTGGTAAGCACTGTAAACACACACTTTTTCATGTTTCAGATTGCTGTAATGTACCTGTGTGTGCATCATCACTGGGCCTTGCTGGTAGCTTCATCTTCAACATAAGTAAAACAGAATGCAAAATATTGCCAAAATCTTTGTAAGCATTATTCATATGGTACTCTCCATCCCACTCTGTTGCTAAAGGGTTGCCCACATCACTCTGAGCCGTCCATTTAAGAGCATTGGGGTCAAAGGTCAGGAAGTCCTCACCATTCACACCCCATTTATCGAAGGAAGACTTTCCTGAGCTGTTAATTATACAACCTCGATGTCTTTGAAGAATATCTGTAATGATTTAAAAAGAATGTGTAATATTTATGAGAAATGTTTTACTTGTCTATACCATTTTCAGTAAATCAAAATAAGCAATTATGAATAAAATGCTTATTGCCAAATGAATAAAATTAATAATATTATGTAGTATTCCCATCTGCAGATGTCAATTTATTAATTTGTTTGTTTATTTAATTACAACCCACCTGCTGAAACAGTGATAGTCTGTTTTATCTTCTCAAATGAAGCAAAGTGCTCATAGCATTGATGTTTACACTGCTCATGTCTTTCCTCCAGTCCCTCTTGGGTGAATGCGTTTGTTACCCAGTGCTGTCTTGGCTGGTCTCTCAGTGTTGGGCTGCTACAGGCAAATATCACATGTCCATTGAACAGAGTTGTCTGCTGAAACTGCAGTTTACCACCTGGGCCATGATGTACTGTGTACTGGACCTCAAGTGTGTCAACATCTGGGGGTTGGGAGTACAAGAAAAAAACACACATACGTAAGAGTAACGTTTGGCAGATTCCAGAACAGGCCACGTTTTGTCAGACCTTTGGGTAACTTAAAAAAATATGTGCAACTAACCCATTCCTAGGCAGGGGCAAATTGTCACGGACTCAGACTGGTAAAACAGATCCTTAGATATACAGGTTCCGTTATTGGTTCAGAGGATCATACAGCCGATTGCAGAATGATTAAACGCTCAAAAGATTCAGTCTTTCAAAAGCTCAGAAGATAGTCCCAAAAAAGGGAAAACAGAGGATCCAAGGAAATATGGACAAATACTAACAAAAGAGCTTACGCAAACTGGAAGAGGCAGGAAACAGAGGAGCACAGCATAAGTCCTTGAGTCCACGATCGATGAAGCCAGACACAGACTGGAGAATGCGGGAAACCTTTGTAGGGGAGTTAATGATGTGGTGATTGCTTGCAGGTGAGTAGAGCTAATAGGCAGGTGAGTAGGCAGGTGAGTGTGAGAGATTCCATGTGACTGGGGAAAGCGGGGGTGTGGTCAGGTGCTGGAGTGGCATGAGGGGGCGTGGCTGAGGGGTGTGGCAGTAGGAGAGTCAGGTGCTGGAGTGGCATGAGGGGGCGTGGCCGAGGGGTGAGGCAGTAGGAGAGTCAGGTGCTGGGTGGCATGGGGGGGGGGGCGAGGGTGTGGCAGTAGGAGAGTCAGGTGCTGGAGTGGCATGAGGGGGCGTGGCCGAGGGAGAGCCCGTTGCCGGTGTGACACAAATCAGCTGAACCAGTCCAGACCAATATCCATGTTTAGCATATAGATTATGGATGACATATTTTTGTGTAGCAGGGAGGGCCATAGGGCCAGCACTAGGGAGGAACAACAATTACGCTGGTCTAACTAACACCAGTGGGGTATACTACGAAGCACGTTAGACATATCTAGGCTATGTAGACATATCGAGGCTTGACAAAAAGCCTTGATTCAGGGGTATACGTTAAGTGATACTACGATTGCAGTTATGTGATATATTTGTCAAACTAGGCTTTCAGCTCAGATCTGTGCGCATTCACCGGTGTTGGGATGGCGTTGGCCAATCGTAAAAGCGTGGAGGCGCACAAGACCGCCTCTATTTAAAAAACAGTTACTTCGCATTGATGAGCGATAGCTTAATCTACACTGCGGTCATTTTTTGTGTCTAACCTATAACATCAAATAAATCAATTGTCATCAGCTGTTGTATGGTATGCACGTCCATAGTGGGATATTTGCACGCACAGCACTATTAAAGCGCATTCGAGATCCAAAATGTTAGTAGAGGCGGAGCTCCACCTGTAAGATATATGACAGAATCCTACACGTGAGATAACTTCGTTTTTAAGACAATTGATTGGTCAGTGTGCGGTAGATTACACGATTTGAGCTATAACTTAGCACATAACCTGCTCCCGACCAGGTTTGGTTGACAGCATAAGATACCATGGTGATATAGCGACACTAAAACAGATCCACTTTCGTGTCACAGCATGGCCTGGCTTTGAGCGCAACATACCTCGCTAACCCACTAATCGAGATTCGTAGTACACCCCACTGAACACTGCTGCTTTGCTGATCGCTGTTTCGCTACACTGTCGTGTTACAAATAACTCTGTCCTACATCTTAACTTGTGTGTGCCCATCTGGGTGAATGAATGAATGAATGAATGTTGTGATTTTGTCTGATAAGTATTGAGTGTCTGACGCAGCTGAGTTTATTTTGCTTGTTTTGTTTCTGTTCCCCTTCTTGTTGAGTTTGTTTGTTTTGCTTGTTTTGTTTAGTTTCTGTCCCTTTCTGTACCTTTGTGTGGCGTGTCTTCTTTTCACTGGCTGTGACATTTTGCCCTTGCCCTATACTTTGCAAGGGCAAAATATAGTCACAGCCAATGAAAAGAAGACACGCCCAAAGGTATCCCACCACCTAAAGGAACGCTGCCCCCTACCTTGGGCACTCAGCTCCTAGGAAACAGAGGAAAGAGACACAGGGATAGTGGACACACACACACACACACACACACACACACACACACACACACAATACAAGCCCGCACACCGGCACGCACACACACACAATATTCACCAAACAGGGCTGCAGACACAGGAGGGCCTCCTGTCAGTGGTACAATGAAATCAAATGCAAAGAAAAGAAATGAACTAAACAATAACAATGTATGTGACCTGTCAGGCAACATATGTGAAAACAAGACCTGTATACTTTAAAGAGAAACAGCTATGTGTAAAAATCAGAAGTATACGTGACAATTGTCAGATAGTCAGAGCAGGAAGTAGAGGCTGTGGGGACTAGTACAGCTGTTTCCTGTGTTTCCTGTTTCCCAGGCAAATTCAGGGCGGGGGAAGTGGTTGAGCACTGCTCTCCCATGCCTTCATCCACAGCTGAAGTGCCCTTGAGCAAGGCACCTATCCCCTCACTGCTCCCCGAGTGCTGCTGTAGCAGGCAGTTCACTGCTCCGGGTTACTGTGTACTTCACCTCACTGTGTGTTTGCTGTGTGTTTCACTAATTCACGGATTGGGATAAATGCAGAGACCAAATTTCCCTCACGGAATCAAAAGATTATATATACTTACTTATACTTATACTTAACTCTAGGGGCATCTATGCTGTTTTATTTCATGTTGTCTTCCCATGTTGTCTTTTTGCTTGCCCAGCTCATTAACTACTACACCAGTGTTCGAATTATACCGTGAGCTTCGGGGGGTACCGCTATTTCGACTGGTGACGTCACTCTCCATTTTATATAGGCTTACACACATGATTTCACACTTGTGGTTCACAGTCAATTTTCCTTCGAAATATAGGTATATGACCGTGGCTGGCTGGCCGACAAGTTAAAAGAAACTAATCATACTAGCAAGCACAATTTACCTTACACGTTATGGGAAGGGTTGTATTTGGGTAAACACTGTTTCAAGGTGCGCCCCGTGCGTAAAATTGCGCGCCACAGTCAAATATTTTTTGGTATAGCTGTGCAGTGCAAACATGGAATTGCATACAGAGCAATAGCAAGGGAATGGCAAACATACAACTTAAATTTAAGACCCAGAAGTGTTTACAGATGGGACACAGAAAGTCTCCCGTTTAATAGCCAAGTTCACCTAGCCTAATACAAGACCAGCCTTTGGTTCATTTGATTCGTTTTTCTTGGATAGCCTAAGCCTGCAAAACATGCAAATAAAAAAATGACTTGTTCACGGTTGGAAAACAAATATCTTCACGTTGTTTAGTCTAGGCATTTCATATCATGATGTAGCCTAGTGCATTTTGTGCCTGGTGTTATATCAGACATTCCAAGTCTCCCGCATATAGATAGCGCCTCCCTGGCGCCTGCAAATGAGATACAATCTCCCGGAATCTAGAACAAGCAAGCAAGAACACGCACGCGAGACCGAAACTTCAAATGGCGTGTACATCTGAGTGTAGCGCACAGATGATGGAGAGGGATAGAGAGGGGTGGTGCGTATGTGCTTGCAACGCATCTAAGACGCATCTTGACCAATCAGTTTTCAGTGCAGGCGGGATTTTATCTCTAAACTAAATTCATCATTTCAGTGTATCTAGGAACAAGAGCCCCCCCAAAAAGGAACATTAAAGACCCATTTCACATCAGACTGCACGAAAGTGTACCCTTGTCTCATAATAGTAAAAATAGTCTTGCACGCTACACTGTTTGTAACAGTGCATTGCCCATGGCGGGTTAAATGATTGCGAAAGACATGTTGAGGTGAGTTTAACAGTGTCATTTCATGTATATTATTTGGGCCTATATTAGATGGCTAGTTGCCAAGGCTACATGAAAAGACCAAACTTCCAAAATCTGCATATTTTATTATCCCAATTCCTAACTATATCCCTTATTTGGTTTACTGACTAGACATTATTGAAGAAACACAATCATCTGTATTTCAGTATCTAAGTAGGATAAAGTTTAGGGATACCTCCCTGAAATGACTTTTTGCAGGTTGGGATGTCTGTTATATCACAAAACGTTTGTGCAGTAATACGCTTTTAAGAAAGGCTGATCTCTAATAAAGGCAACGAGGAAAGACATTTCACGTCCAATTGATTATTATATGTTCACGTAGCGTTTCAAACAAACTGTAGGTAACGTTGCAATTATAGATGTATGGGCATTTGCGTAAAAAAGGTAATCTGCAGTACATGCGAAATTCCCTGAATATTAGTGCAAATTCCCTCTTGTTAAGATATTAAGAGTGAAATTGCACAAAATGATAAATCGCCTCATTAAACCTCTCCCCGTGTTAGTATATCTATGGAACTCCTCCTATGGCGTGTGATTGTAGGCCTGATTTTTAAGCTAAGAAGCAGCGATGGTCGTGGCCGCTGAGTGGAAGGGAGACCTACGGTTAAACTATAGCGATCTTGCTACTCAATGTTTTTCTAAGGTTGGCTAATATCACTATGTTACAAAGGCAGGGAAATATTAGACAAATGTAATGTAACACCGCTTGATAACCCATTCATTTCAGGCTTTTGCAGCCTACTACACTGTGCATTTGTTTTAATTCGTCAGTATTATATCATAGCAAACAATACAGTCTGAACGTACCAGAGAAATGGTACAGCCCAATGGGGGTGAGGGTTTGAAAATCGTATTTAATTAGATTATATCCTGAATTCTTGGAATGTGATGGTAATACTGCATTTAATTACATGCAATATTGGATAACATTACATTTTATTACATTTTTTCAGTACCCCCCAAACTATTATTTTCATCCCTTTTGGGGGGGTCCAAGTCTCATCTAGGGGGGTCGGACCCCCCCAATACCCCCCGTAATTCGAACCATGTACTACACTACACAGAAGCATTAACCAAGTAAACTCTCATAGCAACACTTACAACAAGTCTTACTGATCCTAGCACTCACCAGCCGTCTCAAACTGACAAGTAACTGTTAAAAACAGCACTCACTGATGCACTTATTCTTACTGTACTCTAATGTTTTTAAATTGTCCTATAATTGTTGAGAACTGCTCTAAAACTTAAACTGGTTACTATGTTGTTAGTCGCTTTGGCTAAAAAGCGTCAGCCAAATGTAATGTAATGTAAAGTAAACAAAGGAGCACATGGCGCACAAGGTAAACAAAGGAGCACATGGCACACAAGGTAAACAAAGGAGCACATGGCACACAAGGTAAACAAAGGAGCACATGGCACAGGAGGTAAACAAAGGAGACACAATGGTTTACAAAACCAAGGTACAGGCAGGGACAGGACAAGTCTATCAATCAACATGTCTATCAATTTAAATCACCTGACTGTCTCCATACATGGAAATAAGGAAATGCCCTGCTCTAAGATTGTAATTTGACAAACCATTATTCCATTTCAAAACTATGGCATTTAGATGTGAGGACATTATAATTGATAAGAAATGTGAAACATGTATGTAATCTAATTATTCCTTCAATACAGACAGTTAGATTTATATGCTATAAACTGTAAGAACATAAGAACAAATGTCACATGTTGCTGTTATTACTAAACTACTCTAGGCTGCTGACTGGATTCAGAAAGTGAAAGTACCAGTAGCATGTTCAAAAACTGAGATCTGTTTACTTTAAAGGGGAAAAGTCACGTGTACAAATCAGAAGCATATACAGTATGTGACAATATTCAGACAGTCAGAGCAGGAAGGAGAGGCGGTTGGGACCAGTACAGCTGTTTCCTCTGTAAAGGCTGAGTTGTGTTCAGGCACTGAATCTTTTTGTGACTAATGTTATGTGCCTTAGAATTGCCCAGTGTAGTAAAACTCAGATTAATGAGTTTTGAACCCACATCTTTTCTGGCTACAGCATGCTTTCCCAGTTCAGCACACTATCACCACTCAGAACATGATGCAAATGCACACGAACAAAGACAGACAAGAACTAAGAGACATGAGAGTTTAAATACACATGGGCTAACTAGGATCAGGACACAGGTGAACACAAACTCAAATTAATGACTTTTGAACCCACTGTTTTAAGACTGTAAATCACAAACAATTATGCCATTAGATGTTAGGACAAAATAATTGATAAAAAATGTGAAATGTCTAAGCAGACTATACAAACATAAATACTCTAGAACACACACTAACACACACTGTACCTGAACCCTTTGAGAAAGGAATGGAGATCAGTAGACTTAAACAAATCCACATTGCAGTTGCAGATGAGTCCGACCCTTAACAGAGGAACACGTCTTCTTCTGCATTTGTTACGGGTCAAGTCAGCTTCTTTGTGATCCAGTTAGACAGACAGTTAGATTGATATGCTATAAGCTGTAAGAACATAATATCACTTATGACATGTTGTTATTACTAGACATAGGCTGCTGACTGGATTCAGGAAGTGAAAGTACCAGTACAGTATGTTCAAAGCCAAGATCTGTTTACTTTAGAAGTGGAGAGGCGTAGCTTGTAGGAGGAGTGTCGTCTACTTTTTTGCGTCTGGACGGCAGAGGGATCCGGCTTTCATTGGCTGATATGAGCAAGGCCTTTAAAAGAGTGAACCATGCAACCCTGCTGTTCTCCCCGCAGTACAGACAAGGAAAACAGAACAAGACAGGACAAAGCCCTTTCAGGGTGCCTGCAGGACTGAATGTTATAGTACGCACACCCCCCACCCACCAAAGGTAAATTTAACCTTTTTAGTGCAAGGCACATGAAAAGTTGTGGGTTGGTCTTCGGCAAGGAGGACTTGCTCTTGCGGCCAATCATCTTATTCTTTCATGTTACTAGGTAGATCATCATCTACTGGGTTTTGACATTTACAAACAGGATGTGGGTTATAGGCTGGGTCTGTTGTTGCTGAAAGGATGTGTGCTGTTAGTTTCACAACAAGAGTGACCAATGAGAGAGCAGTCTGCTCAAGAAGCCCACAACAAGCCTATGCTTAATATCTATAGGTAGTTAAATATTGTACTAGTACTGACATTTTGTTTGTGTCTCAAGAAATATATTAAGCTTATGGTATAAACCATTATTACAAAAGGTAGTTAGAGATCACCACAAATTGAGGGTGGGTGGTTGGGACTGACAGCATTTTCAGCGGATCACCCACCACACCAAGGAAATAGAAAGGTAAATCTGTTTGGTTGAGAAGAATATACTTTCCTAACAACAGTAGGCAAGAGAGCAGAAACTGAGGGCTGCATACCACTCACCAGCCACTAGAGTGCAGCAGTAGGCAGCTTGACTCAGTGTGAGGCCTATGGGAGAAAGGATAGTGTGTTAGCCCCTACAAACCAAGGCCAGTATTACATTATAACATCTTTATTCTTATGGATAGAAGAACATACTCCTGCAGTAAAAAAATGTACAGTCATCAAGACATGCAAAATCTCCCTGGATAACTGCTGTCATCATGATGGCTTAATGATATAAGTGCAGGTACTGTAGCAATGGCCAACCATTAGACATTGATCTCTAATTCACCACTGATGCTGACATGAAAATAACTCAATAACACAGTTGATATTAATACTTAGGCTACTTGTTAATCTTCTGGGGGCAAAATGACAATATGGATGAAAAGCAGCAGAACTGCCTTCTCTCTTTTTTGCTAAAAGCTTTAAGTATTCATGTGAAAATTGTGTGAACAATCTGAATTGTGTGTGTTGTCAACACTTGACTAGCTATGTAGGGGATAATGTATTGTCCGCCAGTCATTATTGGAAAACAAGTCTTTATGGTCCACAGGACTAAAAACAAAAACAAAGAAAAGGAGAAAAGAAATAATTCAATATATCCTTTTTTAATTATTTGTTTGCCACACCAATTGAACTTGGATTGGAACTTGAATTGGTGGACAATACACTATCCCTTCCATAATACAGGTCTAAGGGTTGCTAAGGTACTAAGTTGTTTAAAGGCTAACATGATTAAGAATGTGATGATGCATACATTCACAAATAAACAGTTTTAATTGCTTGTCAGATTCTGTAGTATTTTAGTGCATTTATTTAATCTTAAATCTGCAAAATAAGTTATAAATCATAAACCAAACCTCAGGATGAATAAAGTGTCTGTTCGTCTGTCTGTCTGTCTATATATGCCTCCAGAAAGTACGGCCCAAGTCACAAGAAAGTGTCTGTAGCTGTATCTGTTTTCAGGCAAATTGTTCATTAAGACAAATAAGAAAATAGATCAAGTAAAGAGTGTAAATTACAATTGTCAATGTAAAAATAAATAAATAATGCCATGGGAGTATGTTGCATTTCTCCTTATCCCCACAGTGGTGCAGCAGATAGCCTTCTATTCTTGTGTCCATAGCATAATTGCTCCATTTGCAAAACAAACACTTTCCAACATATTACATTACATATACCACTTTACAATTGACCACACAATTCAATTAACCATAAAACACATTACAATTTGACCGCATGATACACTTAGCCACAGCAGACAAAAAATAAAATCCTTTGATTGCGTATTTGATCTTATGTGTCTGCTTTACAACTCTAAATACAATCAAATTGATTCCAATGATTATGTGATTATGTAATTAATGTAACAATCCGCTGCCTGGAGAACAGTGCTGCACCGCCACATCAACGGATGGCGTAAGCCCATGCAGGGGCGCCGCTAGGGTTGTATTCCATAGTACGCACCCTACGTGGCCCAGCCCCCCCCCCCCAAAAAAAGAGATACCCGACCTTATTTAAAGTTCTGGGATGAGGGAGAGAATTTGTTTTAAATTCTGGTTGCTAAACACACTATTTTAACGCAGTTTGGGATGGACAGGAATACCTTTACAGAGCAAGTGGCTCTGGCTCAAATTAGGTGAACATACTTTATGCGCATTATAACTTCACTGCCCAACTTGCGGAAAAGAGAAAGAAAAGAAAAAATAAACCAAGTTCATGTCGAGGAACACAGTTATGGTCACCTACTAACAATAAGGATTTGCTTACAACTCTCTAAATACATTGCACTGCTGTTTTGGTTGCCCCAAACTTTTAGATGATAAGCCTACGCAGTCAAGGACTTTTAACACCCGCACCAACCCGCTCGACATGACGTGCCTTAGCCCCAAAAAGGTTGAGAACCTCTCTACGCATGAACTGAATCCCTGTTCCAAACAGTGCTTTATTTTTTTTAAATAATCCTACAGAGGAAAGCAAACAATTCAACATTTTAAACATGTGTAGACCGTGACCGTAGTTGAGAATCTCTCACTGCTGTCAGTGTCAGCATCACTGCTAAGAACAGTAGGCCTACGTCTTTTAACGTTACGGTTAAACCCCTGAAAAATAGTAAGCTGCTGCTGTTGTTTTCTATTCATGAATGAATGGAACGTTGTGTTTTTAAGCGCCAGAATTGACCCATCCAAAGCCATGCCTGAAAACCGCCACAGGCTAATCGTTACCATGTCATGACAATGCTACGTTTTCATATGGTTTCCATGATCTCACACCATAATCTGGTTTTATTCGGAATAATGCCAATATTCAGATTGCACATGAGTCAATAAATATAGGCTAGTTGTCACACAAGTTTTTTTTTTTTTTTTTATTGTTGTAGGCTAATGTTGAATGATTTCACAAATAAAGCTGTGAAAAATTGTACGCACAGTGCATACAGGATTACGCCTGCCGGCACCACTGAGCCCATGGACAGGATGCATCTCTAGCACTGCACCGCACGCAACTGTTTGTAGGAGCCGTTACTCTGCAGCATTAATCTCACAAATGAGAAGCATGCTAATATCTGTACAGCTGAGCTTTCCCAAAATGCAACTGACCATGTGCAACTGCTCCTGCTGAATTTAAAGGTGAACTATGCAGGTTTTTTAGCTTAATATGTAGGGTTTTTTTAGGTCAATTTTCCTTAACTTAACAGCTTCAGAGTCATTGGAATGGTTATATGACTTTTTTCGGGTTGAATGATGGCCATCTTGCATCCCTCTAGCGCATGTGAGCGGAAAAACCACACTTGCAACTTTGGGCCGGCGGGCCGACGGCCTCAGTATCAGGAAGTATAACGAGTGTAATGAATTGCTTTACAGCATTTACTGTAAATACAAATACTCTTTAGGCACCGGCTAGAACAAGGTAGCGATGGAGTTTCTCAGACATTCGTCATGACAGAGCCAGTGAAAAAGAAGCAAAAACCAAGACAACAGCAAATAAATTGCCAATACTGCATAGTTTCTCTTTAACTATTAAACATATGAAGTGCTTGCACCTCAGTGGACATTCTGTTGGACACTCAGTGGACGTGTCTTTTTTCTTCAGATGTGGAAGAGTTCAGTCTTTGAGTTGAATCTCTTACAATACTCGGTGAGCACAATTGCAAGAGCCCACAGGAGTAAGGTTTCAACAGAGTTTATTTTTTGGAAGCACACAGGTTTAACTTAGGTAAAGCCTTTCAAATCACAGTCTTAACTCACAGAAGATCCGTCCAAGAGAGAAAAAAACAGGGAACGAAGTCTCGGTTCCAAACAGAAAAGTAAATCCAGAAAAGGGCCAGAAGTCCAAAAATCCAAGGCAAAAACAACAAGAAATCCTGAAGAACAGAAGGGTCTAAAACAGGGACCTAAGAAGGCCACACAGAATGAACCCCATGAACACCTGCCAGGGTTTCTCAGGGAAATTTCCAGGGGCTTGAGCATTCTGGCGGCATCTCCTGGCAGACTGAGGCGTGACAGAATCTGAAGAGGGTTCAGGCTTCATTAGTTGGGGAACCTGTATGTAAAAATGAGTAATTAGTAATAGTGATAAGTCAGTAAGACACAATGCTGTTTTGCTAAAACACAGAACACAAAACACCTTACCTCCTTATATACCACCTGGTAACCATTATTATTATCACAAAAATCACAATGTGACATATAACATATATAATGACAAGTGCAACGGCCCAAATCATATTCTGGAGAGTTGGTGGGTGATCTGTGAAAAACAAAGTTTACAGTTAAAGTCTTCTGCTTTTAATGGATTCAGTGATTGAGTGATGTTTCAGATTGCTGAAATTTACCTGTGTGTGCACCATCACTGGGCCTTGCTGCTTGCTTCATCTTCAAGATGTGGGCCTTGCTGCACAAATTATTGCCAAAAGCTTTGTAAGCATAATTCATATGGCACTCTCCATCCCACTCTGTTGCTAAGGAGTTGGCCTCATCAGTCTGAGCCGTCCATTTAAGAACATCGGGTTCAAAGGTCAGGAAGTCCTCATCATTCACTCCCCACTTATCAAAGGGAAATTTTCCTGAGCTGTTGATTATACAACCTCTACGTCTTTCAAGCATATCTGTAATGATTTAAAAATAATGTTTTTTTTATTGTTTCTATTCCATTTTGAGTAAATCAAAACAAACAATTATGAATAAAATGCTTAATTGCAAATGCAATGCAATGCAAATGGATAAAACTACTAATATAATGTATTATTCCCGTCTGCAGATTTCAATTTATTCATTTGTTTGTTCATTTATACGACCCACCTGCTGAAACAGTGATGGTCTCCTGTATCTTCTCAAACCAAGTGAACTGCTCATAACACTGACTTTTACACTGCTCATGTCTTTCCTCCAGTTCCTCTTGGGTGAATGCGTGTGTTACCCATTCCTGTCTTGGCTGGTCTCTCAGTGTTGGGCTGCTACAGGCAAATATCACGTGTCCATTGAACAGAGTTGTCTGCTGAAACTGCAGCTTGCCACCTGGGCCACGATGCACTGTGTACTGGATCTCAAGTGTGTCATCATCTGGAGGGAGTACAAGGAAAACACACATGAGAGTATAATGAGAGTATAATTTGGCAGATTCCAGAACAGGCCACGTTTTGACTTTGGGTAACTTAAAAAATATGTGTAACTAACCCATTCCTAGGCAGGGGCAAATCAGATGAATCAGTTCAGACCAATATCCATGTTTAGCATATGGATTATGGATTACATATATATCAATGTGTCCCACACAGCAAAGGTGTCTGTGGCGGACCCGCCCTCAAGCCGCCAGATCCGCCGGACAGTCAACCTCCGATTTGGCTATGGGCACAGAACACAATCAGACTCCGCTGGCGCCCTCAAACCGCGGGTCCGCTGGCGGACCCGCGGCGAATCGCATATCGAGCAGCGCCCTCTCAAGTCTGCTAACGGCTCTTTCCTCAGTTTTCTCGCTAATGGAGTGGAATACGGCAGCGTCTGAAGGCTCACTGTAAGTATGCTCCTATATGCTTTATTTTTTAAGTTACCTAGTCTATCCAGTGAAAATGTACTTCCATAACACAAGTTACTTACTTATCTAGCTTTGCTTGCTGATATAATCTAATTAGAAATTTGTTATAGCGTAGCGTTAATGGCCAGCTTGATGGCTGTAGCTTTTAGTGCTAGCTCATATTAGCTGCCAAGTTACACACCAGCTAGTTTCTAGGTTGCGCACGTTAATTTAGCTCACCTTTCACAGGGCTAAATCCTGTCTAACTTGAGCATTGTTAGCGTTTCATAACTTAACTCAAAATTGCGTTTAAAATGAGCTAAGCTAACTTCATGTGTTTGCCTGCAAACAACAAAAGTTAACTGCGTGAGCTAACATTAGCTTGTTGGCTACGATAATGTTAACAGGAAAACTGTTTTTTCTTATTGATCATGGACTTCGGGCGCTGTCCTTAAGAAAACTTAGGCTACTTTGGATAAACATCATTTCGTTCTGGTAGGGGCTGATTTCACATTGGTTAGCGTTACCTGTCTTGGATAACTTGAGCGTTAGCAGCTGATAAGCTAATTAGCGTTATAATGATATTCCCTGTCATAGCCCGATGTGAGTCGTGCATGCTCAGATGTGTTTGTTGGTTCCAAAATGGGCGTTTGACAATATTTATACTTAAAACAAACTGCTTCGGATTAGTGCCCTTATATTTTGTAAAGTTAGCGAGAAGTCGGCTAACTGGCCTACTATGGGCTCTGCTATGTGGCTGCACAAAATAAGCAGGGAAGGATTTTCGATCAGCCCGATATAAAAAGTCAGTTTTTGCAGGCGTTTCCTGGTTCCAAAACCGGCTTTTGCTAACTTTTATCTAATATAAGGCCACAAATCGAAGCTATTTGTTTTATGTGGACATACCCGTCCAACGAGTTCATTGAGTGATGAGGAATGTTTCTTGGAGTAAGATTTACGAGAAAGGGCAGTATTTAACTTGATGTAAATGCACATTCCTTAATGTGTTTTTTGCCTCTTATAACTGCTTTTTCACATCTTTACATGCTTCATTGTGGGCGGAGGTCTTTCTACCGGTCAAGTATCATTGCCTTGTCACAGGTCAGACAATTTTCAACGGAACTATGAGCTAAAATGATAAGCATCCCACTCTCTGGATCGATATAAAGCTCATTTTTAATGGAGTGTAAGATTGGTAATGTTACATATTTGGCAGTTTCTTTCTGATGATAAAGGTAATGTATGTTTATGTTCTACATCTGTGTTACAGGTCATTCACCAGTGGCTCCAGTCTGGTTTGGGGGTCTACCCTTTCTCATCCTGGCCTGCCAGCCAAGTAAAGTAAGCTATACAGTTTTGCATTTGATTTATTTGACTTTTGGTCCACACTTAAAAAAAAAAAAAAATAATAATAATAATAAAATGACCACATACTTTTGTAACTGCCTTTATCAGTTCAGGATGAATTGAATGTACAGTAAATCTCAACATACAAAAATATGCTTGTCTTCTGTAATAAAATCCACCTACTTCAAAAGCTCTCTAATGAAATGCACATATTTTTGTTTTAGAAGAGAAATAACTACAGACCTCTGCAACTGCTGATACCGGTTCAGGATGAATTGCAGGTAAATCTCAACATATAAAATGCTTTTGTCAGCTTTGATAAATACCTCATTTCTAATACCCCCAAATGCTGGACTGTGTAACTAACAAGTAGTTGTGTCTGGGAACTGCTTTTCTGATGCCTTTTTTGTATTTTAAGGGAACAGGTCTTTGCCAAAATGTGGTCAATTCCATAACTCCTCATCACACTTACAGGAAGGCTACGTAACTGAAGCATTCAGTTTGCAGAGCATCTGTTGCAACAATTGGCTTCCACTGTAGTCAATGGAACTGGTTACACCAGACGTGATGGCGTACAGTATGTTTAAAAACATTGGATTAGTCCTCTTAAACTATTTTTATGCTCTGCGAACCGAGTGCTTCACTTGCGGACTCGGTGTAGCCCAGGCCTTACAGGTGGTAGATTTTGTCACAGTTAGACAGAGCCGATAGCAGCCTGCTGGCGGCGGTGGCTTTATATTCTTGTAGCAGACATTCCGTTTAAAAGTAGGTAGTTATGTATAACAACTCATTTTGTTATGCTTCTATGATTACAGATGCTGTGAGAGAGTCAGTGGTTCAACCAGCCAACAAACAGGAAAAGCTCAAGTCGGAGTCTTAACTGTCAGCAACTCTACCCAAAAAAATAAGGCTACTGTTATTGCCCACTAAGAAAAACAGTGGTCTGGTATGAAGGTTATCTGTGTTTTGGAACATGTTCTTAATATTCATTAAATAATAAAAAAAAGTTTGACACTTTATGGTTGCATTTCATTTTACCTCTAATACCTGTTCAATGTATTTAGTGTCTACGATGACCTCTTTCATTGAGCATTGAGGTGCGGTGAGGAGCATTGAGACAAGTTTCCACAATTGGACAGTTAGCGATTGCATAAAGGATTTACAGTTTGTAACTGATGGATAACTTGTAGGCTATTGTAGTGTAGCAGAGCTGAATTGATGTAGCCTACTGCTAGTAAAACCCTATTTTCATACTTGCTGTTTCACAATGAAGGCATTTGGCTGTAAAATCACAATGTGCTTCACATGATAGATTTTGACTTCATGTCTTAAACTGAATGCATTAAGTCATTTGTATTATATTTGTCATATTGGTTGGTACAATACTTTACATTAAAACATATTTTTTGTAGTGCAGTCTAGGTGTTGGCCAGATAGGTTAAGCTATATATTTCTGTAGTAGGCCTAGTAGCTAGTTTTTGTCCATGAAATTAACTGCTTCATGAACGGATCCTAAACGTATCCGGGCCGGATGATTAACGGGTCCGAAATGATTCCTTGGCGGATGCCTCTCATTTGACCCGGGTCAAAAGCGGACCGGGAGCGGATCATGGCTCATTAGCGGATCAAAAAAAAAACCGGGCGGATGTATCCATTTATGCGGATCGCCAATGGGACCGCCAGCGGTGTCTGATCGGATCCGCGAGCCTGCATCCCGCGGAGTGCAAGTGGACACAGTTTCGGATCCGATTTCTGGATCCGTTCCGGAGTTCACCGTACCTCCGCGGCGGAAGCGTTTCGTAGTCCGTTTGCTGTCTGGGGTAGCATATGGATTATGGATTACATATTTAATATGTAGCAGGGAGGGCCAGAGTAAACACAAGGGAGCAGCCCCATTATGCTGCTGGTCCTACTAACAACACTGCTGCTTGCCGACCTCTGTTTTGCTACACTGTCCTGTTACAAATAACTCTGTGTCCAACATCTTAATTTGTGTGTGTCAGTGTTGTAGTAGAGACTCGTGACTTGACTTGGACTTGAGCACTGAATGACTCGAACTTGGACTCGGACTCGTGCATTCGCACTCGCGATGACTCGTCGAGGACTCGACTTTTTTTATCATAAGGCTATAATTGTAGTAGCCTATGTCATTAGGCTATAATTTGCTATATGATTTTAATATCTAAATTATTCGTAATACTAATTTTAGTTCAAGGGAATGTTAGGCTACGGCTGTGTCGCAAGTCACATCATGTTCACATGCAAAGCAAACAAACGTTAACTTTAACACCAATGACTGGAGACATGGCCGCCGCTATTTCAATGTAGTATTGCCAGGAAATATTAGTTCTCATACATGACATGACATTACCTAAGATTACACTCAGCCTAGGCTAAACATCACACACTGCTGCTGGATAGCTGATCATCGTGACTTGGTGAACAGTGTTTATCCTGACTGACGCGAGAAGCGAGGTTCCATTCATTCATTTTCATTTGGGGCGTTCCCTGCCGTGCTTCTGTCTAATTTGCAGCAGGCTGTTATCGGATGAAAGAAAAATAAACAAAAAGTTTTCCCGATCAAGATATAGCATACTTCTTAATTTTGGGGTCATAAAATATAGAAGCATAACATTAAATTGCCTAGTAGAGTGTCCGTAGAGTGTCAATGTACGCCTACGTCATCTGCGCAAGTGAAACTGACAAACTGAATCTCTCGTGGGTAGGCCAGAAACAACTATTTTAAAACCACGAATGAAGTGGATTACTGTTACTGGTCAAACGAGCGATTTGATAGCCTAATCCACTGCACGAAAAAAGAGCAACTTGTTCTATTTCTAACAGGTGAATATCGTAGCAAATAGTAGCCTATGGCGATGGCAGCTTAAAAAAACATTTATTTCACTCATCTCGCTGAAATGAACGTAGAATGTGCTGTTGCACAAATAAATTAATTAGGCAGATGATCTGCATCTCCGTTAACCGAAAGCTAGTTTTCATCTCTATTGTTGACGTGAAATATATCGCCATAGTGTCAGTGAAGTGATAACATTATGCATTTGCAGGTAGCCAGTATTCACGTCACGGGAGTCAGAAAGACGCTACCAAGACGGGCCCTGCTCTGTGTCCCTCCCAAACTGCGCTAAAATTGTGTAGGCTATTTAACAGCCAGAATTTTTTAAAAATGCCCAGGGAGGCCCTTTTATGATCCACACTACCTCTTACAAAATAGGCCTACTCCAACGTCCATCTAGCTCTTGTGAAGTATGAACTTTCTACAACACTGCCTATACAATTGTCAGCAGTCAGTAACAGCATAATGTGACTTAATGGCCTGTGTGATTGGGATAATGGATTGCTCATTTATTATGAGTAGGCCTATAGGCTATGGAATGGCTATGGTATGGTATTCTGTCCGATGTAATAAATACAACACATTGGGTTTGGCAAGAAATTTGGCAATACTACTTTCACACAAGTGATGGCACCTCTGCTTTTAAGGATTTCATCTGCAATGGTAAAAAAAATGGTACGACATGTAGGCTATATGCTTGCTTTAGTGCTGGACTTGGACTCGACTTGATCAATAGGGACTCGACTTCGGACTTCGGCGTGGATCAATAGTGATTTCGATTCGGACTTGACTTCGGATGAGTAGTGGACTCGACTTCGGACTTGAATTTTTTTAATGACTTGGACTTATTTCGGACTTGAACACTGGGGACTCGAACCTGGACTCGGACTCGAGGCATGGTGACTTGACTACAACACTGGTGTGTGTGCGTGAATGTTGTAATCCTGTCTGATATATGTGTCTGTGTAACTGACGCAGTTGAGTTTGTTTGTTTTGTTTTGTTTCTGTTCTCTTTTTGTTAGCCACTGGTAGGAGGTCATTTGTGTAGCGCTGCTGATTTCATTTTTTGCATTTGATTTTACGTACCCAGACCCTCCATAGTGCTGCTGCTTCCTAAATACCTTATTTACACAATTACGGTGTGAGAGTTCAAAGTTATGAAAAATTTTTGAGCCTGTATTTTATTTAGGTAGTGACAATAACACATACAGTACTTACTGTAGTGAACTGCCTTATTTAGTACATATTTTAAATCTTCCATAAATGTGCACACAGGATTGTGAGTGTTCCAAGCACGCAGAAGATACACACATGCATCCTAGTGTTAATTTAGTCAGACGAGACTAGAAAAAAATGTTAGATCAACAACTTTTTTTTTCCATGACTAAGGCGAGGCGATGACAAGACTGCACTAATGTCCTGAAACAATGACTAAGACTATCTTAAGATGCATTATTGTTGACTAAAAAAAGACAGAGACTAAAATGTTTTGCATGAAATAAAAAAACTAAGATAAAATCTCTCTTCATTTTAGTCAAAAAAAATGAGAAGCCAGAATAGCTGTTTCGTTTTCACGTTTTTATTCGAATGAGTTCATGGTTCAAGCAACTTTCCTGTAGGCTAGTCTACGTGCTGTTGCTGCAACTAGACATTCTCTGCTGCAACCCTGTATGCGAAACTACATGGAACAAGAACACCAGAGATTTCTGCCAGAGTTAGCAAGCTAACAACCTAGGCTTTATGCCACAATGCTACATACCCGAAGTTGAAGCTTCTCTCATACATATACAAATTGACATCCCCAGAATGTCCATACGAAAATTGAATTTACATACAAGTTGGTTCAATATTGCAAACAACTCATCTATATTATATTTTACCACGTCTGCTTTCGTGGACCACTTGGGATAGCTTTGGACCACCAGTGCTCCCCGGACCACACTTTTGTGAAACACTGGTCACGAAGATCATGACAGTGGTCCAGTCAAATCTTTACTGTCTATGGTCAAATCCCAGCCGAGCTATAACTGTAGCTCGACTTACTATAATGCATGTAAACATACTGACTGAATGAAATAATTTGTTATAAAAAAAGAATAAGATAGCTTTAGTTTTTCTTTTGACTAAAACAAGACTAAAATGTGAGACTTTTAGTTGACTAAAACTTGACTAACAAAAATGATATTTGAATGACTAAATATGACAAAGACTAAAAGGACATTTCGTCACAAGACTAAGACTAAATTAAAATAGGTGACAAAATTAACACTAATGCATCCTCATACTTGATAGAATTTTATAGCACCCTTGACATAGGAACAGTGCTTGGCGAGATTTGATGACATAACATACTTGAAAAAGCAGCTTTGAAGGATGCGTCCTTGACTTTGAGAAACAGCCATAGTGTGATGTGATCATGTATGTTGTCTGTCCAAACCATGTTAATAAAAGCTTTAGTTAAGCTTGAATAGATAGTTTCAAGCTTAAAATGTTGGGCTGTGTGTTGTTGCATTACAAAAACAAAACACATATCTTATTGTACCGTTTAGCGTGAGAGTGCTTGCATGCACACACGCACACACACTCGTGTAAACGCACACAAACATTTTTTGAGTTTTTTTTTACACTCTTTTCTATGACACGGTTCTTTACTTTGATGGGAGTATTTTTTGTTCAAATGAGATATCAGTGAGACGGGTTGTGTTGTTGCTAGACAATTATTAGAGATGGCTATGATAGTCACATGTTGTATTGTCTGAGAATGATGTACGGGACATCTGTCAGGCAACATATCTGAAAACAAGATCTGTAAAGGGAAACAGCTACGTGTAAAAATCAGAGGCATACGTGACAATATTACGTGATAGTCAGAGCAAGAAGGAGAGGCAGTGGGGACCAGTACAGCTGTTTCCTGTGTAGAAACGCAAGTTGTTTTCAGGCACTGACTGAAGGTTTTTGGGGTCATATTTTCTGTGATCTACAAGTAGTAAAACTCAAATTAATGAGTTTTAAACCCACAACTTTTCTGGCTACACCACCGCCCACAACATGATGTAAATGCACATGGACAAAGACATGCAAGAACTAATGGTCCATTCATGCCACCAGGGAATATCAGGGACCGCCTCGTGATTACGTTGTTTTTCTTGTGCTTTGCTGTCTGAATATGTGAAAAACATGGATGACAAAGTTTAAACACTAATCTTAAATTAAAAACTGTATTTGCTTAAAAAATATGATATAAGACACTTGTGAAAGAAGGATATGCAGCTTTCAAGTGAAAAAAAGGCAAATTCCCAAGTTCACATTAAAACTGTTGGACATGAAAGTCCACATGGACTACAAATTAACAGTATGAGGACAAAAGTGACAATGAGCCCCCAACTGGGAAACTCGGGCCAATTAGCATGCCATTTGGCCGCCAACATTTTTGAAAACATGGTTACATGGTTGCCACTTCCAGCTTCAGTTTGTATGCTGATTGGTAGATGACAACTTATGCATGAGTTAGGGCTGACTGAGGAACAGCGAAGAGGGATGTTTGTGTATCGAGAGAGAGGTTCTGTGCAGGAGTAGCCTGCTCACACCGCCTGATAGTTCTGCTTCATGGCAAGGCAGTCGTCTACACATATTCCGCCCCTTCCAATCCTTCCTTGCCAATCATGTGGTATGCTGTGAATACATCGTGCCAATCATGTGTTGTGATCTCCCAGCTGGAACGAGGTTGGTGTGTCATGATTTGTGAAGCCTTGCCCACACTCAGTTCTGCCCGAAATAGATGCCCAATGTTATGACCTAGGGGTAAGGCCACAACAAAAGAGGGAGTTGAGAGGTTGGACCTTTATCTAAAATATGGATTTATTAACCAAACTAACCAAATAACAAACAGTGTGAGGCGGGTCAACGTCAGTCATCAGTAATGCAAGGATGTTGTGTGTTTGCAATGTGTCTGAGTGCAGTGTTGCATGTCCAAAACCCAAAGTAAGAATGGCCCTCCTAAGGGGAGAGGAAGCAGTCCTCTTATCAGGACTCCAGTGTACAGGTGCAGCTCATCAGCTCGTTAAGTCCTAAGCACACCTGAAAACAAGTAGTCAATACCCAGAAGGCCTAACAGGCCGTCACACCCTCCCCCATAAAACAGAAACCATAGGTTTCTGAATTTCAAATCAGGCCCAAAACATCCAATATGGACAAAACATTCAATTACAATATGCAATTGTTAAAACTGTACACAAGTCTGCACTGCGCTTCCAGCTGAACTCACCACTCCAGGTACCCATCCTGAGAAACACAAAAACAAAAAAAAAGGAGATGGCAAGAAACAGGCAGACGATCACTAAGGGAAATACTAACCCCAGCAAAATGAATTGTGCCCTTGCTCAACAAATTAAAACATGTGGATCAAAAAACAAATCAACTGGCCAGTATGAAAGTTCAAATGTAGAACAAATCTAAGAAAACCAACAAGTCATAAATCAAAATAACGCAGTGTTCACCACTTTAACTAGCATGGAGTTTTCCCCACTAACTATATAGCCCCAAAGCTAGCTAAACTTACCCTATGGTCTTCATGAGGATTTCGGTGGGGGTTGTTGTGCACCTTAAACCAGCGGGTTTGCAAAGCGACCTGCAATAGGCAACCCCACAAATTCCCACGGATGTGCTCCCGAGACAAATCACCCAAAGATGATTGACACGAACCGCATTGCCACAACACTACAACCCCTTTGTATAACCCAAAGGGGAAACGCCACTAAAGCCTAACAGGGAAAACTGAGAGCACTGGACATTAAAGTGGCAAACAATGTTTTTTTTTAAGCAATGGCACAAGACAAAACTACAAAGGCTAAGACCAACATAAGCAAAAGGCCATTTACCTCCCTACAAATTCAGCCAATAACTGAGCAAAACAAATCCAAATTATCCAACCAACCTCTCTCGCTCCTCCTTCAAAAGAAGTGCAACGCACTCACCAAACACAGGAGATGAATCCTATTTCAGAGACAAATGTCGGCAAAACTTGGTTATCTGGCTCCAATGACCATAGACCAGCCTGTGGCAAAGTCACGGAAAACATATGTCGTACATTCCCTAACACACAAACATTAGCAAACCCGAATAAAATAAACATTCTAGCACAATGGCACTTAAGCCAATAATGCAAACCAAAGTACAAACCTTTGCATTTCCAAAATGGTATTCAAACCTTACTATGCTAAAACCTAAGACCCAAAACTTCGACTAGACTACTTACTACTATCCGAACGACTATGCAGCAGCAGTTAAACCAAATCACACCTGCTGGCCTGCACCTAAGCAGACACCAATCAAGTGCTACGACTGCTAACCAAATTATTGCACCTACAGGCCAAAGGATAACCTGGGATTTCCGCTTAGCCTACCTGATGCTCTGCACGAGCAGACGATCCAGGTGATCCCAACATACTATACTCCCACCAAAAAAGGAACACATGCCAATTGTCCAACGCATGTGCTACATGCACCAAATGCCAGACTCTCTGGACTTCAAATTCACTCTACCCTCCTGCACCTGAGCAAGGCAAGGCAGAGTGAGAACCAAGACAATTGCACGTGAACCTAAGGGGAGCAAACACAGAACAATCAAATACAAAACAGATATTACTCTTAAACGAAAACTAACAACAAAAAAAGGTTTGTTTAGTCGACCCCCATGTTATGACCTAGGGGTAAGGCCACAACAAAAGAGGGAGTTGAGAGGTTGGACCTTTATCTAAAATATGGATTTATTAACCAAACTAACCAAATAACAAAACAAACAGTGTGAGGTGGGTCAAAGTCAGTCATCAGTAATGCATGGATGTTGTGTGTTTTGCAATGTGTCCTGAGTGCAGTGTTGCATGTCCAAAACCCAAAGTAAGAATGGCCCTCCTAAGGGAGAGAAGCAGTCCTCTTATCAGGACTCCAGTGTACAGGTGCAGCTCATCAGCTCGTTAAGTCCTAAGCACACCTGAAAACAAGTAGTCAATATGCAGAAGGCCTAACAGGCCGTCACACCAATAAGTGCCCATAAAGTGTTACAATGTGACTGCCGAGTGGAGGGACTTGCCTAAAAGGACTTTGCTGATACTACATAGGCCAGTCATTACTTCTACTAATCATGGGACAACGCAATGTTCATAAACTGGAGATGATGATGATTCAACCATGAAACTAAGTTTGCCATTGTTGCGCAAGACTGACAGCACTAACTCGACCAAAATTCGACCAAGGGAAAAAAGATTCTGGATGTGTGTTTGGCTCACGATCATCCTGCAAATGTACAGTAATCCTGACAATCTTGACAATACTCTGATAATTACAGTAATTTTGTTTATCAGTTGTTCTACCTCATACAAATCCAAAAAAGCCACAATAAACTAATGAGAAAAAAAAGAAAAACATTATAAACAAGAAAGTAGCCCATTTACCCATAATCCCATATTTAAACTGTGGTGAATCATAGTCAACTTGACACAAGAATAGAAGTTAAGATAACACCAAGTGCACCAATTCTTTACAGTATATAGGTGGCAGAGCTACACGTCGCTCGTCTGAGGAGTGCAACGGTCGGGAGGTAGCATATGCCTGTATGAGGGCATCCTAGTAGGTGCGAGCAGAACCGGAGACTACTATGTAGACTTGAATTCGATGCAAGTGGCCATAGGTAGCCAGTAAAGTGCAATTGAATATCAAATGAACGAATCATGCACAGACACACACACACACACTAACCCACACTGTACCTGAACCCTTTGAGAAAGGAATGTAGATCAGTAGACCTAAATAAATCCACTTTGCAGTTGCAGATGAGCCTTCAAAGACGATCATGTCTTCTTTTGTTTTTGCTGCTCAGATCAGGTCAGCTTGTTTACAGTAAGTAATGTGTGTTGATGTCACCTTTCAGAAACAAAGAAGGACCTGGAAGTGGTGGAATGTCATTTTTAACACATCTGCTGTGTGTGCTCATGGACAACACATTTTGTGTCAATTTCAACAAAGAAATTGTGTGGCTGGCTGGGTGAAAGACAGTTTAAAATACAGTTTTTTTTTTAGATAGCTGAAATCTATCTTTAACCTTTCACCCACTGTAAGCAATCTTTAGTTGAGCCAACTTAAAAATGTAAGGCAACCAGCTGTCAACTTAGGGCCAAATATATGTTCTGACGTTTTAAATCTTTACACTTACCCCCACTATGTTGAGTTTTTGCTCGAAATTGCACACCGCCTACTAACAATGGCCCTGTTTCCACATACTTTATATTCAAGTGCTTGACCTCTTTTGAAAGTAGAGGCCTAGTAGATTATTGTGGTACCAATAGATTGATTGTGTGATGAACTGTCAGAGAGTGGCAAAGGGTATAATGATAGGCGGTTTTGTACATCTCTGGAAATGACCACATTCTTGGTCATTTATTTTGTCTTGGAAACAACTGAGGTCCACTACCAGGTCTTGTAAGTCTGTATCAGTAAGTAGAACAATATAGAATGAAATATGAGTACATTAGATCATTAATTGTCAAGGTATGCTCATGTGTTTTGCAAAATGCCCAATGGAAACCCAAAATGCATACTGACAATAAAAATATTACTGTGTGGCAACCTCTTGGTGTAGAAGCATAATGAAAATGAAAGGTAACACTTTGAGGTAGTTCTTGTAGACTATTTGGAATAAATGTCAGGGGTTCTGATATAGAATAACTACACAAAATATGGAATGATTACACAAAAGTCTCTATTTTTGCATTTTGTTTGTTGGTTCAATGGTTGTGTAGCCTAGATGGCAGCAGAACTTAGTCCCGCCCACAACATTTGAGGTCAGGAAGTTCAGTCTGGCATTGCTGCGTTGTGGAGCAACTATGCTCGCCCCAAATCTGGCAGACCAATCAAATCGGGCTTTACGATGATGGACAGGTGAGCAACAGCGCGTCGTATTCTAAGACCCCATATGGAAGTCGTGGCTTCTAAGACCCCATATGGAAAATGCATATTATTTCCATGAGGTTTTATCACTGAAAATGATTATTTCTGAAAACTTTGGCCAAAGTTGAGATGTGGGAAAACTCATGGTTTCACTTTTCATCAAGGGAAAACAGTGTGTTGCATTGTGACATGTTGTTCCCTCGTTCGTTTGAAATCTCTGATTGACCACCTGTTTGAGGGATTTGCGACAGCCTTTCCCAGCTGTTTATAACATGTTTGTAGCATATCAGTGTTCAACAGAATTATTTTTATAAACGGAGGGGATATAGGCTATCAGGTTTTTCCTAATAGCTTACCCTACTAATTATCTCTTAGATTTAGCTAATGAGTGCTGTAGGAGATATTATTGACACAATAACTTTTTTACAAAAGACCAGAAAACA
The DNA here is from genome assembly GCF_017589495.1 of Alosa alosa. Classification (NCBI taxonomy): domain Eukaryota; kingdom Metazoa; phylum Chordata; class Actinopteri; order Clupeiformes; family Clupeidae; genus Alosa; species Alosa alosa. Next base: position 5,598,344 of record NC_063191.1, read on the forward strand.
ATGTTAAGGTATTTGTGGAGAAGAAGAAGGATAGTTTGTGTGTGCTTCCTACATCTCTCATTAAGTTATTTCGTTGCTCTGATTGGTTAGGTCTATATTTAATTTTGACATAGTAAGATTAATCTGACAATGTAAAGCACTATACAGATTGTACATGAAAAATGTTGTCATATATGGATTCCCAAGAGTTCAAGCTTTTAAATGGTGTTTAATATTCCTATGCTACATAACAATATGGTAGAAAATGGTTCACTAGAAAATATGGCCAGAGGGTTGCCATTGTTGGCCACTAGAGGCAAACTTCCAGCAAAGTTCTGGCAATAATGAGAAGTTTGCCACTGCCAAATGTGTTTGCCAGTGATTTGCCACCACACTTCCAGTGAACTTCTGGTGACAAACCTAATTTGCATATGACAAAATACAAAATTGCCAAAAGTTAAACGCAACTGTTTGCCAGAAACCTAATTTGCATGTGAAAATATGACCTTGCCGCAAATTTGCGGCAACTGTTCGCCAGAAACCTGAACATTTCTGTAAGGGACATCACTTTTTAGAGTGAAGGAAATCGTGAAGCTTTCTGCGCGCTTTTGAAAATAAAACAATTGATTATTAAACCCCTGTTAACTTCCGCTTAATATGGAATATATTCACTTCAAAGTAATATTACTATCCATGGTAGGTTGATATAGGCCTACCCACAATACTGTTGTGTAAGAATACCTCCCATCACCAAATAAATTAATTAGATTCGTTTTCTCCAGGGATAGCGTACGTAGGCTCTCCTCTGCCGATTAGTAATTGGGGGGGGGGGGGGTACCAACACACAAGTAATGATCCTAGTGCAATGCTGACCCGAACCACTATGCTGGACACCTTACCAAAGCTACAGAGGGATCAGGGTGTCCGGGTGACCCTGAACCCTCTGTAGCTTTGGTTAGGTGTAGTCTAATTCCAGTTGTCCAGACTACTAATTCCAGACTACTAGTAAAATTAGTGATCCAGTTCTGACTACAAAATGGCTCCTTGAACATTGTGTCAACTAGGCTACCCAGTTTGTGATTGGTTACACTGACAGGGAACATGATGAGTTGCTAATTAGACTGAGACCCATATTGTTGTAGTGAGACCATTAGAGTGAATCAATCAAGAGATGACAATGGCTACATTTCCTGTTCCTAGTTAACTTCTCCTGTGGACATGTGACACACATGTGACCGTAGACCCACAATACGCCCAGAGTACCGCCTTAGTGGCTGATCAGAACTCCACATATTTTTGAAAGGATTATCATCAGCATGGACATTAGGATCCTTACATGTGTATGTAATCCAATTATTCCTTCAATGCAGACAGTTAGATTGATATGCTATAAGCTGTAAGAACATGAGAACAAATGTCACATGTTGCTGTTATTACTAGACTGCTCTATGCTGCTGACTGGATTCAGAAAGTGAAAGTGCCCCATCAAGAGCGTAACTTTGGGTCTACCATTGGGGGGATTAAACTTGCAGCATATTTATAAATGTATTTATTTATTGAATAATTGTCTTGTGTAAAAGGTCATTTTTATCTATGGATGGAAATATTTGTGCTGTAACCTAAGCTTTTGTTCCCAACCACAAAGCATATTTACTGAGTTTCACTTCAGATATTGTCAAAAAAAGTGTACATTTCAGCAAAAATGGTACAATCAACGTTTATGATTTGGGGAGAAATAAAAATGTTTGTATGGATTGCTCCCTCCCAAGTGATAGTGAGTGAAAGTAAAATGCATATGGCAAGGCTTCGTTTTCAACCATGGAAATATTTGTGCTGTAACCTAAGCTGAAGTTCCCAACCACAAAGCATATTTGCTGAGTTTCACTTCAGATATGGTCAAACAAAAGTGTACATTTCAGCACTCTGTGAAATTATGCAGAAGTGGTCTGTGGTGTTGTTCAGTAGTTAATCTAAGATAGTTATCTTGGTCATCTTAATGGCCATCTATACATGCTACAAATCTTCCTTTTTCAGGACAGTTTGGGCTACCCATATCTAGGAAAATAGGCCTACAGTATGATTATTTGCACCTCAGGTTTTATATCAAGAAAATCTGCATGCATCTTTTTGCATTAGTCATTAGAGATTTAGAGGAGGGGAAAATATTCTTGTACGAAGCAGTAGGCCTATCATTATCATCTTTTACATGAGATATACTGTAAGTCAGAAAGCAATGGCATCCAAAACATGTTATGAACACTGGATAATAACCTCCATCATCAACACATGTTCTGACCTCTTTTTTATCCAATACCACATGGAGCAGTCTGCAGCTGGCACTGGTTGGTCAGGTGAATGCTGCGTGTTGGTGCTTCGTCTGAAAGATATTTGTCACGTGGCCTATGATTACTTTTAACCGCATGGATCTCAATACCAATTTCAAGTTTTTGCTTGAAATTGCACAATTCCTGCTTCAGAGGCCACGGTTCCCACCTAGTTTGGTCTATAATCAAATGCTTGACGTCTTTGGAAAGCTGAGACAATGTAGTTTCTTGGAAAATTGTGTGATTTTACTGACAGAGTTACAGAGGCTAGAATATGAAGAGTTTGGTTCAAAAATGCTATATCTCCATTTTCAAAAAGATTAAAAAGTCATGTAATTTAATTGTGTATTTCAGGTAATATCAGTTGTTTTGATTGAATAAAGATCAATCAAACAACAATACCCAATTACAGTTTTACTGAAATTACTTGGAAAGCAAACTCTTTTTTCTTTTTTTTTTCTCTAACAAGCATCTCTTAACTGATCACATTTCAGCCCTCTAGGTCACTTGATATGACTTTGAAACACCATCCATCTTGCTGGCGGGAAAACCAAGTTAACACACACAATACAAGCCCGCACACCGGCACGCACACACACACAATATTCACCAAACAGGGCTGCAGACACAATGTATGTGACCTGTCAGGCAACATATGTGAAAACAAGACCTGTATACTTTAAAGAGAAACAGCTATGTGTAAAAAACGTCACTCTCCATTTTATATAGGCTTACACACATGATTTCACACGTGTGGTTCACAGTCAATTTTCCTTTGAAATATAGGTATATGACCGTGGCTGGCTGGCCGACAAGTTAAAAGAAACTAATCATACTAGCAAGCACAATTTACCTTACGTTATGGGAAGGGTTGTATTTGGGTAAACACTGTTTCAAAGGTCGCCCGTCGTAAAATAAAGCGCCACAGTCAAATATTTTTTGGTATAGCTGTGCAGTGCAAACATGGAATTGCATACAGAGCAATAGCAAGGGAATGGCAAACATACAACTTAAATTTAAGACCCAGAAGTGTTTACAGATGGGACACAGAAAAGTCTCCGTTTAATAGCCAAGTTCACCTAGCCTAATACAAGACCAGCCTTTGGTTCATTTGATGCAATTTGATCTGCATTTGCATTTGATCTCAAGCAAGAACACGGTTGGGATGTCTGTTATATCACAAAACGTTTGTGCAGCAATACGCTTTTAAGAAAGGCTGATCTCTAATAAGGATACAAGGATACAAGGAAGTTTATTGTCACATGCATATAGTTACTGGAAGTAAGAAATGCAGTGAAATTATGTCTGGTGTCAGCCTATTTGTGCATTAATGGGGGGGGGGGGTAAAAAGTGCAGTAGAAGAGGGGTGTAGTAGATTAAGTGGCAAGGGCTGCATAAAAAAGGTGGGGGAGGATTGGGATAATAATGGCAACGAGGAAAGACATTTCACGTCCAATTGATTATTATATGTTCACGTAGCGTTTCAAACAAACTGTAGGTAACGTTGCAATTATAGATGTATGGGCATTTGCGTAAAAAAGGTAATCTGCAGTACATGCGAAATTCCCTGAATATTAGTGCAAATTCCCTCTTGTTAAGATATTAAGAGTGAAATTGCACAAAATGATAAATCGCCTCATTAAACCTCTCCCCGTGTTAGTATATCTATGGAACTCCTCCTATGGCGTGTGATTGTAGGCCTGATTTTTAAGCTAAGAAGCAGCGATGGTCGTGGCCGCTGAGTGGAAGGGAGACCTACGGTTAAACTATAGCGATCTTGCTACTCAATGTTTTTCTAAGGTTGGCTAATATCACTATGTTACAAAGGCAGTGAAATATTAAACAAATGTATGGCCAGTTGGCCACCGCTTGTTAACCCATTCATTTCAGGCTTTTGCAGCCTACTACACTGTGCATTTGTTTTAATTCGTCAGTATTATATCATAGCAAACAAAACAGTCTGAACGTACCAGAGAAATGGTCCAGCCCAATGGGGGTGAGGGTTTGAAAATCGTATTTAATTAGATTATATCCTGAATTCTTGGAATGTGATGGTAATACTGCATTTAATTACATGCAATATTGGATAACATTACATTTTATTAAATTTTTTCAGTACCCCCCAAACTATTATTTTCATCCCTTTTGGGGGGGTCCAAGTCTCATCTAGGGGGTGGGACCCCCAATACCCCGTAATTGAACCATGTACTACACTACACAGAAGCATTAACTTGAGTAAACTCTCATGGCAACACTTACAACAAGTCTTACTGATCCTAGCACTCACCAGCCGTCTCAAACTGACAAGTAACTGTTAAGAAAAGCACTCACTGATGCACTTATTCTTACTGTACTCTAATGTTTTTAAATTTAAATAATTGATAAAAAATGTGAAATGTCTAAGCAGACTATACAAACATAAATACTCTAGAACACACACTAACACACACTGTACCTGAACCCTTTGAGAAAGGAATGATGATCAGTAGACTTAAACAAATCCACATTGCAATTGCAGATGAGTCTGACCCTTAACAGAGGGAACATGTCTTCTTCTGCATTTGTTACGGGTCAAGTCAGCTTCTTTGTAATCCAGTTACACAGACAGTTAGATTGATATGCTATAAGCTGTAAGAACATAATATCACTTATGACATGTTGTTATTATGACGCCCGCTTAGCAAAGCGTGATCATATAGGTTTAATCAGATTTTTTTTTTTTTTTTTTTTTTTTTTTTTTTTTTTTTAGCATGTCAAATTTCCGTCAATGATTCCGGGACACTGAAAGACCGGGGTAGACAAAACTTGGTGGGCATGTAACCCCATATGGATAGCATGGAACCATCGTTTTTCGTTTTGATCTGTAGCCCCACGCTGGACTGCACCCCGAAAGGAGGGTAGGGCAGACACAGTTTTCTGTGAATATCTCGAGAACCGTAAGGTTTAGGAGGACCACCTTTTTTTGTATGTTGATCTCAAGGGGGCCATGTCAACCCATTCCATAACCACTAATTTCATGTATAAGCGCCACCTAGTTAAACACAAAAAAGTAAAAATGAGGTGTTGTAATTGTAGGTATCTGTGACCTAACATAGTCAAAACTGCACGAAATTGGAAGTGTAGGATCATTTTGACACCTTCTGAATGCACGCCAAGTTTCGTGGAATTTTGTTCATGGGGGGCCACACAATAAATTAATTTATGTTACTATACACCAACTGGCCTGTAGGTGGCGGAGACAGTTTTCTGTGAATATCTCGAGAACCGTAGGGCCTAGGAGGTCCACCTTTTTTTGTATGTTGGTCTTAAGGGGGCATGTCAACTCATCCCATTACCACTTATTTCATGTATAGCGCCACCTAGTTAAAAATTAAAAAGCAAAAAATTAGGTGTTTTCATCTCAATATCTCTGGCTGACAAGGTCAAAACTGCACGAAATTAAAAGTGTAGGATCATTATGACACCCTCGAATGCATGCCAAGTTTTGTGTACTTTCGTTCATGGGGGCCTTACAATAAAATAATTTATGTGTACATTCAGTGACATACACCAACAAGGATTCGGGACACTGAAAGACCGGGGTACACAAAACTTGGTGGGCATGTACCCCCACATGGATAGCATGGAACCGTCATTTTTGTTTTCATCTGCAGCCCCCAGCTGGACTGGACCCCCGAAAGGAGGTAGGGGCGAACACAGTTCTCTGTGAATCTTTTTATGGTATGTTGGTCTCAAGGGCCCACATCAACCTGGCTCATAATCACTCATTTTGTGATTTGCCCCGGTAAAAAAATGAAAATCAGTAGGATTAAAGAAAGCCAAAATAAATATTCATCATCATCATCATGGCTGCATTTTTCAGTATTGGCGATAAGTAGTCGTTTGTCCACTAGATGGCGCATCGTTGCAGTGAGGCGTAATTTTGTTGGAAGTTAAAAGTGGGTTGGAAAAACAATGGGCGCTTCATACAAAGGACTGCAATTTACGCTTGGCGAACATCTAATAAGGATAGGGCGATGTTCACATTAAGTGTAATTCCCATTTCTTCTTGAAGCGAAATAAATCTGAGGATGTTTATCGGACATGCTTGTTTTTTACTGCAGGTGCGTTAATCTTGTAATATCAATAAGGACCTAGGTAATGTTACCGTTAGCGTTGGTTGAGTGATGGAGGCATTTGATTTATTGCATTTGTAGAAAACTATAAATGCGGTTATACCAAACAAATGTATAGCAGCACTGTTTGTATCTTTCGACTGTCATTTTATTGCACGTGCTACAAAATCATTCTGTGCAATGGAAGATTTACCAGCGTTACACGGTCTGATACAGTTTTGCCTATACATCGTGAGACTGAGGCGCCTGTTTATTTTGTTTTTAAGTGCGTGCAGGGTGTGAGAGGGGGAATCGATGTGCTTTGATTACAGCTTGGTAGTTGTAGTCTGTGAAATTAAAAAAAGCGTGTGTGTGAAGTATCAAACAATGACACCTTCATTTCATTATGGCTGCTTTAGCAAAACACCTTAAGCTACTGTGTAGTGGGTCCCATTTAGAAGTGGCTACTTCATTCGCTTTCCTTGACTCATGGAGCTGCGTGAATGTTATTACAACTTTTCGCCCGCGATATCACAGTTTAAGTCCGGCTTGATACTGTAGGCGTAAGCCATTGGTTTCAAAGGAGATTTTATTTGTGTAAGCCAGAATAGCCTATTGACAATTTATGTTGTCAATGGGCCTACCTATAATCCTACCTGTAGCTTAGGGAAGCTAACAGCTTTCTATTAGGATCTAGTTTGTTAGTTAACGTTTTGTCATAACTCCCTGATGCATTTTTTGCATTTAGAATAGCCAAGCGTGTATATCTCAATCGGAAAATTAAACAAATATCGGTGCCTATGGACTAGGCTGGGTGAACCCAGCCTGATCTGCCCGCTATTTATTTTTGATTTCTTAAAAGATTGAGCTTGGTCTGATGAAAGCCAGACTAGCCATGGACCTCAGTTAAACAATGCAAGGGAACATGAATCAGCCTATATTTGCACTAACAATAGCGGACAAAAGCTCTTCAACTTTGGCCCGTTAAAATGTGTATGAACAGTCTAGCGGCGCATTTCATCAAGGCCCATTTGGACATGTCAGTTATTTGCACCACTGGTTAGATGTAAAACAGCATTTTGTTTCAGACTAGGCTACTGTTACTTAATTTTTGCATTAACAATAACGTGTCAGACTACTGTTACTTAATTTGTGCATTGACAATAAAAGTATTACATGAACTAAAGATGACTAAAATCTTATGTAGAAGAAGAAACATTCACAAAAATCCATCCATCTAAAATGACCTTTGTTTTGATAGCTGTTGAAAGCGGCATGGAACTGACAGAGATGTTTTGTTTTAAAAATACATAAAAATAAATAAATAAATAAATAAATAAATAACATTATGCTGATACCTTTTGCTTTTCCCAAATACAATGTAGCCTACAGGTGTAAGTGACCTTTCATCAATCCAGTTGCAATGGATGAACTGTGATGAACTGCCCTACTTGTGATTGTTTAGAGATTTTAAGGGTTTTATAACAATTCTACATCTTCTTTGGCTATTCTACAATCTATTCACCTTTTCAGCACCAGTAGGGTACTTTCTGTGCAGCCCCACACACACACTCAGGCATGCCAAACAAGCATACACAAAAGTTTCAAGAGTGGGGGATGGGTAAAATATGGAGACAAATTGAAGTGTGATTTATTTTATGCGGAACAAATGTACAGGACTGGTGGCGGTCATATTTTTGTACCGCTATGCGGTACATCTAGTTACATAGGCTGCTGACTGGATTCAGGAAGTGAAAGTACCAGTACAGTATGTTTCAAAGCCAAGATCTGTCTACTTTTTTTGCGTCTGGGGACTTGCTCTTGCGGCCAATCATCTTATTCTTTCATGTTACTAGGTAGATCATCATCTACTGGGTTTTGACAGAGACCATATAGCATAGAAACATTGAGTAAAATTACTTTCATTTTCATTTTGACTTCATAAATCATAATAATATCAACCACTGAGTCTTAAACCCATCCCTTAGCCAGACAATCATTCTTATCTAAACTATAGGGATTCTATATAAATATATATATACAGCGGGGAAAATAAGTATTGAACACGTCAACATTTTTTTCAGTAAGTATATTTCCAATGAGGCTATTTGCATGAAATTTTCACCAGACATTAGTATTAACTCAGATAATCCACCCATATAAAAAATCCAAACATTAAAGTCCATAAGTAGAGTTATGTGTAATAAAGTGGAATGACACAGGAAAAAAAGTATTGAACAGCATACTGCTGAAATTTCTTAAATACTTTGTGGAAAAGCCTTTATTCGTAATGACAGCTTCAAGGCATTTCCTGTATGTGAAACTAATCAGTCACAGTATTCTGGTGTGATTTTGGCCCATTGTTTTTAAACAGAT